>NC_082632.1:183755-212460 GCF_030936135.1 Gavia stellata | reverse complement strand
TGGGGCGGGGCGAGGCTTGTGGGCGGAGCCGAGTATAAAAGGCTCTGCCCGCGCCGACCGCCGCCATTCTGAGGGCTGGGTGGAGGTGAGTAGAGAGCTCCGGCGGGCCCGGCGGGGCGGCGGGCGGCGGTTGGAAGGTGGGGGGGGGATTTCCCCCCTTTTTTGGGCGCTGGGGGGGCCCTTTTGTAGGGCCAGCGTCCCTTTGCCTTGAGAAAATGGCGTCCCCCCCCTTCCCCAGCCCCGCCGGGGGGGGACGGGGCCCTCCGCCCTCTCCTTTCCCCTCAGAGCTGAGGAGAAATACACCCCCCACCCCCCGCTCTAAGGGCGATTTTCTTTCGGTTTTTTTACCCCCCCCCTTAAAATTTTAAACTCACCGGGGATAACGACTGCTAATCATTTCGTGTCTTTCTTCTTTGCTTCTAATTTTTTTTTCCATTATTTTTTTTATTTATTATGCCCACCCCCCCCACCCTCCCCCTTTTTTTTTTTTCCTTTCCCCGCTCCAGGTTTGGTTGCTCTTGAGAGACGCCGTCGCCTTTACCACGAGAAAAACAAACAAACAAAACAAAACAAACAAAAAAAACAAACAAAAAAAAACAAAAAAAAAGGGGGAAGAAAAGCTTTCTTCCCCCCTTCCCGCTCCCATCCGGTGCCGTGGAAGAGCCGCCATCGCAGCCTCCGTCCTTTGGACCGTCCTTGGGAAGCCGTTTCAAACTCGAAGGAAACTGCCACTTAAAAACATATTCTCCCTCTTCTTTCCCCAAAAAACAAAGGCAAAAATCCCTTATTTTTATTTTTTAATCCAAGCAACTTTTTTTTTTCCTTTTTTTTTTCCATCATTTAGCTCGACAAAACCACCCCTTCAGGGAAAAAAAAAACCAACCACCAAAACTCCCCCTCCAAAAAAAAAAACCCATCAAGCTGAAAAAAAAAAGTTGCTGCATTTTTTTAAAGCCATGACCAAAAACAAAGCAATTCTTTTTTTGCTCTGATAACACCACCAATGCCAAAATCCAAACCTTGAAGCGCTGTCGGCGAGAAAAATAATTGGATAGTAAGTGTTGACTTTTCAACCAGCTGAATTCCCCTCAGAAAAGAAAAAAAAAAAACCCCAAAACCCCTTTATTTGTACCAAAGAGAGAAAATAATGGGAGGAAGAGCCCCAACTGTGTGCTTGACGAGGACGTAGGCTTTGCTAAGAGGTGGTTAAACCTTCAAAATTCGGGGTATTTTGGTCAAAAAGACGTGGGAGCCGGTGGCGGAGGGTTCATGAGCTCCCACGCAAAAACCAAAAGGGAAAAAAAACAAAAAAATACCCATTAAATACCCAAAATCGCTTGGTTTTTGCGGGGGAGACGGAAATTGGGGACCCGAGCGAGCAATCTGTACATAAAGATTGCGGGGCGGCTGTTAGAATTCCTCGAATCCGGGTTAGTTTGGGAAATTCAATGTTAAGAAAGAATGATTTATGTTATATTTTTATTTTTTAGGTGCCATTTTAGGATTGTTATGCGCAGAGAAATGCTGGGGGGGGAAGAAGGTTGGGGATGGCGGGGGTGGTTAAAGGGGGGGGGTGCAATCTAGCAATAAAGATTGCTAGGCAGGCTTAGGTTTACCCAAAAACCTGCTTTTTCAAGCAAAAAAAACCAGGGTTGGCTTTAAAAAAACCCCAAAATACCCCCCCCAAAATAAACCCGACTCGGGGAGCTTCGGGGCCAAGATGGCGCGGCCGCTCGCCCGCTCTTTTGTCTTCTTTTTTTTTTTTTAACTCATTTTTCCTGCTTTTTTCCCCCCTTTTTTTTTTTTTATAGCTATTTATTTCGTTACAGGTTGGGGCCCCCCCCGGGTTGCGGGGGGGCTCCGCAGCCCCTTTGCGTTTGAGGGGGGGGTTCCCCAACCCCTTAATCCACGCGGATTTAATGGTTCTGTTTTAATTGGCGTAGGTGTCGCGCGGTGGCGGGGGGGTTGGGGGGGTATTTTGTTATATTTATATTTGTGTGTGTCCCCCTCCCCCCCAAAAAACCCCCCCAACCCCCCCCCCCAACCCCCCCTTTTTGGTTTATTTTTTCGGCTTCTAAATGGCGCCTGGGCCTCGCCGCCGGCCGCGGCTGATGCAACCGGCTGCCGGCAAACCCCTCCCACCGCGCCGCCGGCCTGGGGCCCCCCCATATCTTCCCCCCCCCCTCAATTTATCCTGACCCCCCCCACCCCAATCCTGCTCTAACCGTACCCCCCCCTCCGGCTTTCGTCTGCAGGATCCCGGTGCCGTACAGAGTAGGACCCTGCGGGCCGCTGCTTCTTTTGTAGGTTGTGCCAAAAATCCCCTTTTTCCTCCCAAAAACAGGCCCTTTTTTTTATTTTTTTTATTTTTACCCCCCCTTTCCCCCCCCCCCTTTTTTTTTTTTTGGGGACCCCCCCGGTGGGTTTGGGTGGTGGTTTTGTGGAGGTGGTGGTGGGGGAACAGCGTCCTCAAGCAACTTATAACCTTTAATTTATCGTGACAGGGAAATGCTATCACTGGGCTTCACCCCCCCAAAAAAATGTCATTTTTTGGGGGGGGCGCACCCCAAAAATCCTCTATTTTTTCCCGATTTTCAATGAATTTGCCCCGTTTTGGCAGCGCGGAGGTGCTGTGTGCGGTGCAGGCTTAGGAAGCGAAGGGAACTTGGTTTTACTTCAGCAAAAGGGAGGGGAACAACCGCAACCCGCCGGGTAAGCAAAAAAACCTTTCTGGTCTTAATTACATTTCACAACCTTCATTTTTATCTATTTTTTAATTAAAAAAAAAAGATCCCAAATCCCCCTTTTTTTCTTTACCATCCGTCTCCCGGTGCATGCGGATGCTGCGCTGGGTCGGGAGCTATTCTTTTCCCCCCACCCCAGCCAAACACTTGACACCCAAATCTGAAGGGCTTTGGTTAAAAACAGAGAAATTTTTAAGAAATACGGAATTTTGTTAATAAAATGATTAATTTTTTATTAATTCCCCCCCAAATCAAGCCTGGCGGACGCGGGGGGAGAGCTTTTTTCTTCCCAGCGCTCTTTCCAGTGATAGCATTTCCCCTTGGGGTGGGGTGGGGCCACAGCGGGCAGCCCCCCCCCTCCTTCACCCGCGGTTTCGGGGTCTGCGTGACCCCCCCCTCGCCGAAAATGGGGGTTCTGTCCCCCAAAAAACTGGTTTTGGGGGGAGAAATGAGCAAAAGCGGTGGAAAAATGTGGCGGCGGGGGGGGGGCAGGCCTTCCTCAGCCTCGTGGCTGGTTGCTGGCATGGCCGGACTAGGCCAAGACCCCCCCGCCCCTTAATTTGGGGGGGTGGATTTGCCCCCCACCCCCTCGAGAGGTGATTTACCCCCTCGAGAGGTGATTTACCCCCTTGGGGAAGGGCTCGGTGCTTTTTGGGGTCCCCCCCGTACCTCTTTAACCCCCCCCGGGTGGTATTTGAGCGGTTTCACCCCAACGCGGAGGTGCCGGGGGCTGTCGGGTCGGTGTTTGCTTCTGTATGATTCCCCCCCCCGCCCCGAAATGGGGGGGCAACCGCAAAATGGGGAGTAAACCCCCAAATTCCTTTGGGTGGGGGCACAAAGACACCCCCCTCCCAAGCCGGGACAGGGCTGTGGCCCCCCCGCATCACCCGAGCGGTGGCCTGGGCACCCCTGGGACACCCAAGGGTGGGGGGGGACACCCTGTGTCCCCCCCCCAGCCCATCAGGCGGCAGGTCAGGTCTTGGCTCATGTCATGGTGGGCGGGTCAAAGGTTACAAAGGACTTTTGTGCTTAAAACCCCTCAATTTTGGGTAAAAAAAAGTTGCCCCCTCCTTAATTGTGGTTTTTTTTGCGAGGGGGGGATATTTTGGAGGGGTTTGTGCTCGGATTAACTTGCTCTTGTGTCTTTTCAGAGGGGTGGCTTGTCCCTGGCTTGTTGACCCCCCCCCCCAAAAAAAATACCCCCCCAAGAAGGGGCGGGGGGGGGCCTCGGCTGCCTGTATCCTTTAATCAACCTGGCGGGGGGGGACACCACACTTAACGAAGTCCTGGCTCGTTAAGTCCTCGCTGTGAGGAGAAAAGGGGGCTGGGTGCTGCTCCCCACCCCCATATTGGTATTTTGGGTGTTTTTCAGCCCCCCCCCCCCCCCAATTGGTGGCATTTTGGGGCTGTCCCCCCCCCCCAAAAAAAAAAAAAGCCGCCCAGCTCCTTGCAGCCGCTGCCTTTCCGCCTCGTTAGCAAAACCGGGGCGTAATTAAGCCGGAGAAGCTTCTAATTAGCGGTAATTAGAAGACGGTTGACGTCAGGAGGATGAAATCCCCCCTCGGGCCGGTCGGGCTGGATTTGGGTCAGGGACCTGATGGGCGTCTGGTTGTTAGCAGTGGCTGGCCTTCATTATTAGCCTGCTAATTAATAGCCAGCGCTAATTCGTTAGTGGATTTAATTGCGGTCCTGGATTTGGGGAGGGGGGGGTGACACCCCCAAATCTTGCCCCGTCACCGCTGTCCCCTTCTCCCAGCGCGCCGTGTCCTTCTGTTCGTCACCTCGGTCTCTGCGCCTCGTTAAGCGCCGACTTGTTAATTAACCCTTGGGGTAAAACTCGGGGGGGGGGGGGCGGGGGGGGTGTGTGATTAAAAATGGGGGTGCTGTGCCCCCCCCCCCCCCCCGTACCCTCACCCTGTTCCTGGGGGGGGGAGTGCGTCCCCAGCGTGGCCCGAAATCGCCGTCCCCTGGGGTGGCAGCGCCAGTTAAACACATGAGCCGGGGCCACTCTGTCACCGCTGTGTCACCTCGGCGAGGGGTGTGACAACCCCCCCGGTGTCCCTTGGGGTCCCTCAGACCCCCCCTCTCCCCCCCCCAGTTGTGGACAGCTGCATTTTTGGGGATGATTTCCCCCTTTCTGAGGTCGAAAGTGTTTCCAGGGATGGGTTTGTCATTGTCGTCCTCTCAAAGGGGACAAAAATTGGGGTCGGGGGGTGGGGGGCAGGGCTTGGGGGGGTGACACAGGGCTTGAGGGGGACACAGGGTTGTCACCGCTGTCCTAACCCCCCCCTCTCCTTTGTGTCCCCCCCCCAGGGCTTTTCTGCCATGGGCTCAGGCCCCATCGACCCCAAGGAGCTCCTCAAGGGCTTGGACTGCTTCCTGGGCCGCGATGGCGAGGTCAAGAGCACGGAGGGCATCACCAAAATCTTCAAGTGAGTCCCCAAAACGTCCCCCATGTCCCCGACACCCCCCCGCCATGTCACCGCGACACGGCGGGGGGGGTCTGACGCCTCGTTTCTCGTTAACCAGCTTAATGAAGGACTCGCAGAAGATGGTGAGTCGCTGCATCTACTTGAATATCTTGCTGCAGACGCGGGCGCAGGACATCCTGGCTAAGTAAGAGCAGTGAGGGGGGGGTCCAGGGCTGTCCAGGCAAGCAGGATTTGGGGGGGTCACCCCCTCCTGGCCGGATCCTGATTGATTTTTCCTCTTTTTCCTCTAGATTTATCCGGATCGGGGGTTACAAGCTGCTCAACACGTGGCTCACCAGCTCCAAAGCCTCCAACAACGTCCCCTTCCTGCAGCAGATCCTCCTCACCCTGCAGCACCTGCCCCTCACCGTCGACCACCTCAAACAGGTTGGGGTGGCCACCATGTGTCCCCCCCCCCGCCCCAGGGTGGCATTTGGGTCCCCCAAGGTGGCTTTTGGGACCCCCAGGGTGGCTTTTGTGTCCCTCAAGATGACTTTTGTTTCCCTGGGGTGGCTTTTGTGTCCCCCCCGGGTGATTTTTGGGTCCCCAGGGTGGCTTTTGTCCCCCCCCCGGGTGATTTTTGGGTCCCCAGGGTGGCTTTTGTCCCCCCCCGGGTGATTTTTGGGTCCCCAGGGTGGCTTTTGTCCCCCCCTGGGTGATTTTTGGGTCCCCAGGGTGGCTTTTGTCCCCACCTGGGGTAGCTTTTGTCCCCCCACACGCTGCTGCTCACCGCAGCTCTCCGTCTTTTCCAGAACAACACAGCCAAGCTGGTGAAGCAGCTCAGCAAATCAAGCGACGATGAAGGTGAGCACCCCCCCAGACCCCCCCAAAATCCCTCAGACCGCCCAAAACCCCCTGAACCCCCCCCAAATCCCCCCCCTTAACCGCTTCTCTCCCTGCAGAGCTGCGCCGCCTCGCCTCCATCCTTGTCAGCGACTGGATGGGCGTCATCCGCTCCCAGAGCAGCGCCCAGCCGACCGGTGAGCCCCGTTCCGTGCCCCTCCTTCTTCCCCCCCCTCAATCCAACAGCAGCATCTCACCCTTTTCCTGTCTTTTTTTCCCCCAGAACGGGATAAAAAGAAGCGGAAAGAAGAAAACAAAAGCAAAACGCCTGTCCAGGAGAAACCCCAAGAAGCCAAAACCGAGGCTAAAACCGAGGAGATGCCGGAGAAGAAGCGGGAGAAACCCAAATCCCTGCGCACCACCGCTCCCAGCCACGCCAAATTCCGCTCCACCGGTAATTCCCCTTCCGTCCCGTGGGGCGACGGAGGGGTTTGGGGGATTTTAGGGAATTTAAGGGGCTGCGGTCACTCGTGGGATTCTGCAGGGGGACACACTGACAATGTTTCCCCCCTCCCCGCCAAAACAGGGCTGGAAATGGAGACGCCTTCGTTAGCGCCCGTGAAGAAAATCAACTCTTCTTCGACTGCCGATAAATACAATTTGAAACCGATGCCCATAAAGAGGCAAAAGTGAGTCTGGGGGTGGGGCTGGGGGGCTTGGGGCAGCTTTTGGGGGGCTTGGGGCAGCTTTTGGGGGGCTTGGGGCAGCTTTTGGGGGGCTTGGGGCAGCTTTTCAGGGTCTCGGGCTGCTTTTGAGGGTCTTGGACCTGCTTTTGGGGGTCTCAGGCTGCTTTTGAGGGCCTCGGACCTGCTCTTGGGGCACTCGAACTCACTTTTGAGCGTCTTGGGGCTGATTTTGGGGGGCTGGAGGCCATTTTTGGGATCCTTCCCGGCGCCTGACCTGCTTCCCTCCCTTTCCCGCAGCATCTCCTCCCTTCCCGGAGACGTTCCTCTTGCCGAGAAGAAATACAAACCCCTGAACACGGCGCCCAACGCCACCAAGGAGATCAAAGTCAAGATCATCCCGCCCCAGCGTGAGTGGGGGGGACAATTTGGGTGCCTTTTTGGGGACAAATCGGGGGCCGTTTTTGGGGACGCTTTGGGTGCCCTTTTTGGGCACAAATTGGGTGGGTTTGGGTGACACCTGGGTGCCTTTTTGGGGACACTTTGGGGGCTGTTTTGGGGATGGTATGGGTGCCAATCTGCGGACGCTTTGGGTGCCTTTTTGGGGACAACTTGCCTTCTTTTGGGGACGCTTTGGGTGCCTTTTTGGGGACAGTTTGGGTGGTTTTGGGTGACACCTGGGTGCCGTTTTGGGGATGATTTGGGTGCCTTTTTGGGGACACTTTGAGTCCCTTTTTGAGGGACACCTGGGGGCCTTTTTGGGGACAATTTTTGGAGGACAATTTGGCGCCCTTTTGGTGCCTTTTTGGGGGACCCTTCGCTGCCTTTTTGGGGACAATTTGGGGGGTTTTGGGTGACACCTCCCCTCCTTCCCGCAGCCATGGAAGGGCTCGGCTTCCTCGACGCCCTCAACTCCGCTCCCATCCCCGGCATCAAGATTAAGAAGAAGAAGAAGGTCTTGTCCCCCACGGCGGCCAAGGTGAGGAGTCTCCCCGGATATTGGGGTTCCGTCCCCGGATATTGGGGTCCCCTCCTTGTCGAGACCCCCCCCCCAATAATAACCACCCTCTTCTCTCTCCCTGCAGCCCAGCCCCTTCGAGGGGAAGCCGGCTCCTGAAGCCAGCTCCGCCAAACCTTCCTCCCCGGAGCCTGCTGCCGCCTCGGAGCCGATGGAGACGGATCGACCCGGCACACCGGTACCGGCCGTGGAAGTGCCGGAACCGATGGAGACCTGTAAGTCGGGGGGGGTGACAAGGAAGGGGGAGAACCATGGGTGGTGGTGGGGGGTTTAATATGGGTGCTGAGCCCCTCCTGGTTCCTCCCGCAGGCTCGGCGGAGGCGAGCGGTGACGGCAAAGCCAGCGAAAACCCGCCGGAAAGCGGCCAGCTCACCAAAAAAGGGCGGAAAAAGAAAACGGTGAGTTGGCCGGAGGAGAGCAAACTCCGCGAATACTTCTACTTCGAACTGGACGAGACCGAACGAGGTGAGCCCCGTCCCTTCCCCGCGTATCTGCGTGTCCCCTCCACCGCCACCTCAGTGTCCCCAAACTTCTGGGGTTGACGCTGTTGTCCGTTTCCCCTCCCGGCAGTCAACGTCAACAAGATCAAGGATTTTGGGGAAGCGGCCAAGCGGGAGATGCTGATGGATCGCCACGCCTTCGAGACGGCCCGGCGCCTCAGCCACGACACCATGGAGGAGAAGGTGCCCTGGCTTTATCCCAAGCTCCTGGATCTCCCCGCTCCCCTCGTGGTGCCGGGCAGCGGCAGCCGGGAACGCTTCACTCAGGCCGAGAGGGAGAAAGGGATCTTGCAGGAGATCTTTCTGTCCAAGGAGAGGTGAGTAGATCCCCTGGGAATCCCCTGTCAGCCCAGCTCAGGGAAGAGCCCGCTCTTGATAGCGGACTCAGAACCGTGGATTTCCCCTCTCCTTGCAAGGAGCTGCCCGAATCCCCCCCCACTTTCCATCCGTTTGGGAAGTGGATCGCCCCAGCCAATCCCTTGGATCAGGGCGGGGCGGGATCCCCGGCACCCTGATCCCCCTCCCCGGGATTAATGGGATTGATACTTCCTGGGGTGAGGCTCCACAGAGGCATCCTGGGTGGAGATGGCGTGTGGGCTGTGGTAAGGTGATGGAGCTGGGATCTTCCTGGATCCCTGAGGATCCACAGCCTGGGGGGAGCCCAGATCCTCTGGATCCACCCAGCGGGCTCGGGGGATTCCTAGGGATCGGGTGCATCATGTGTGAGGCATCTTCATGGTGCGGCTTTAAGGATCCTTGCACCCAGGGGTTGTGGGATGTGTCTGGAGCTCAGATCCCGGAGATCCCTCGGGATCCAGAGCTGGGTGTCCTCAGGATCCCTGTGGATCTGCTGCTGGAGGCTGGGCAGGAGCTGTACAACCTCATGGGTGGGAGTTGTGGGAGCCCGGGTTCCCCTGGGATTAACAGGGTCAGAGGCTCGATTGCCCCTGGCCCGAGGATCTGTAGGGATCCAGGGGCTGGGCAGAGACTGTGCCGGAGTCTGGATCCTCCTGGGATCTCTGTGGATCTAGAGCCCGGGGAAAGGTTGCTGGAGCCCAGATCCTTTGGGACCTTCAGGGATCTGAAAGCGGGAGCTCATTGCTGGGGCCCAAGTCTTCCAGGATCCCTGAGAATCCAGAGCCGTAGGGGAGGTTTTCGGGGCCCAGATCCCCTGGGATTCCTGAGGATCCAGAGCTGAGGGGGGTCGGGGCCCAGATTCCGTGGCATCTTAGAGGGTCCAGAGTTGGAGGGAAGGCTTTTGGGGGCCCAGATCCCTTGGGATCAGTGAGGATCCCGAGGCAGAGGGAAGGTTTTTGGAGCCCAGATCCCCGATGATCCGGAGCCAGGGGAGGGGAGAGGTTTTCAGGGCTCGGACCCCCTGGGATCTGTGAGGATCCAGAGCCAGGGGAGGGGAGAGGTTTTCAGGGCTCGGACCCCCTGGGATCTGTGAGGATCCAGAGCCAGGGGAGGGGAGAGGTTTTCAGGGCTCAGATCCCCTGGGATCTGTGAGGATCCAGAGCCAGGGGAGGGGAGAGGTTTTCAGGGCTCAGATCCCCTGGGATCTGTGAGGATCCAGAGCCAGGGGAGGGGAGAGGTTTTCAGGGCTCGGATCCCCTGGGATCTGTGAGGATCCAGAGCCAGGGGAGGGGAGAGGTTTTCAGGGCTCGGACCCCCTGGGATCTGTGAGGATCCAGAGCCAGGGGAGGGGAGAGGTTTTCAGGGCTTGGACCCCCTGGGATCTGTGAGGATCCAGAGCCAGGGGGTAGGTTTTCAGAGCCCACATCCCCTGGGATCCCTGAGGATCCAGAGTCGGGGAGTGAGGGTTTGGGGGCCCAGTTCCCCAGGGATCTGTGAGGATCCAGAACTAATAGGGAGGTTTTTGGGACTGAGCTCCCCACAGATCCAAAGTCAGGTGGTGGGAGCAGATTGTTGGGGCCTGAATCTCCCGGGATCCCCAAGGATCTGGCGCCAGGAGGAGCATTTTGGAGCCTATAGGATCCCTGAGGATCCAGAGTCTTGGTGGGGGGGACACACAGGATCCCTGAGGATCCAAAGTCTTTTGGGGGACGGGACACACAGGATCCCTGAGGATCCAGAGTCGGGGCGGGGACACACACAGGATCCCTGAGGATCCAAAGTCTTTGGGGGACGGGACACACAGGATCCCTGAGGATCCAGAGTCTTTGGTGGTTGGGACACACAGGATCCCTGAGGATCCAAAGTCTTTGGGGGACGGAACACACAGGATCCCTGAGGATCCAAAGTCTTTGGTGGGGGTGACACACAGGATCCCTGAGGATCCAAAGTCTTGGTTGGGGGGGAAACACAGGATCCCTGAGAATCCAAAGTCTGGGGGGGGACACACACAGGATCCCTGAGGATCCAAAGTCTTGGTTGGGGGGGAAACACAGGATCCCTGAGGATCCAGAGTCTGGGGACACACACACACAGGATCCCTGAGGATCCAAAGTCTTTGGGGGATGGGACACACAGGATCCCTGAGGATCCAGAGTCTGGGGGGGATGACACCCAGGATTTGAGGATCTAGAGTCTTTGGGGGATGGGACACACAGGATCCCTGAGGATCCAGAGTCTGGGGGGGATGACACCCAGGATTTGAGGATCTAGAGTCGGTGGGGGGGAGCTCTTGGGGGTCCAGATCCCTGTGGATCCCCTGGGAGGGGCACAACAGCACCGGATCCCAGTGATCCACCGACCTCTGACCCCCCCTTTTTCCTTCCCCCCTCCCCACCTCCCTCCCCAACCAGCGTCCCAGACAGCCCCCACGAACCCGATCCGGAATCCTACGAACCGCTGCCGCCCAAACTGATCCCGCTGGACGAGGTAAGCGCCGACGCCGTGCCGGACCGCGCCGTGCCACGCCGCCATAGCCCCCCCCCCACCCCCCCCCACCCCCAAAAAATAGCGCAGCCCCCCGCCCCTCACCCCTATCTCTGCCCTCCCCAGGACTGCTCCGCCGAGGAGGTCGCCTATCCCGAAGGATTGGAAACCGGCGCCGCCTCGCCCTCCCCGGATGCCGGCGGCGGTGCCGGCGGTGCCAAGCTCCCCCCGGTGCTGGCCAACCTGATGGGGAGCGTGGGGGCCGGTAAAAGCCCCCAGGGACCGGCGCCCGCCGCCCCCATCAACATGCAGGAGATCCTCACCTCCATCATGGTAACCGGCCCCTCCCTCCTCCCCAGCACAGACCCCCCCGTAACGGGGTGACACAAAGGGGGGGGGCGGCGGCGGCGCTGCGGGGGAGGGGAAGGGGGTACCCCCTTTTTTTCCCCCTCCCCCAGCGCTCACTCTCTGTCCTCCCCCCCCTCAGGGTGGGCCCAGCACCCACAAAGCGGAGGAATTGATGAAACAACCGGATTATTCGGATAAAATCAAACATTTGTTGGGAAATCTGCAGGCTCAGCCGCCGGGGCCGAGCGGAGGTGAGCGGGGGACGTCGGGGAGCCGGGGAGGGGACACCCTGTCACCCGTGGGGGGGGGTGGCAGCGTGGGGAGGGGTGTGGGGGGCTGCCAGGCCCCTGGTTTGTGCCTCAGTGGGGCAGGGGGGGGCGTAGGGGTGCTCTCGGCTTGGGGACACGCTTGGGGACGCTGTCCCCTGCCCCAGCGGGGAGCGTGGGACAGCCCTTGGCTTGGGGACACGAGCAGGGCACAGCTGGGGACACGGCGGCACCCTGGCGGGGATGTCGGGGTGCTCTTGGCTTGGGGACGCGCTCGGGGACACTCTCCCCTGCCCCAGCGGGGACATAGGGGCGTCCTTGACGTGGGGACATGCTGGGGACACAGTTGGGGACACTATACAGTGCCCCAGCGGGGACACGGGGCAGCCCTTGGCTTGGGGACACACCTGGGGACACTGTCCTCTCTCTCAGGAGGGACATGGGGCAGCCCTTGGCTTGGGGACACAGTTGGGGACACTGTGCAGCACCCTGACGGGGATGTCGGGGTGCTCTTGGCTTGGGGACACACTTGGGGACACTGTCTCCTGCCTCAGCGGGGTCATAAGGGTGCCCTTGGCTTGGGGACATGCTGGGGACACAGTTGGGGACACTGTCCAGTGCCCAGGCAGGGACGTACAGGGTGTTTTCAGCTTGGGGACACGACCGGGACATTGTTGGGGACACTGTCCCCTGCCCCAGGAAGGATGTGGGGGTGCTTTTGGCTTGGGGACACGCTTGGTGACACTGTCCCCTGCCCCAGCGGGGACATGGGGCTGCCTTTGGCTTGGGGACATGGTCAGGACACAGCTGGGGACACTGTCGGGTGCCCTGGCAGGGACATAAGGGTGCCCTTAGCTTGGGGACACGCTCAGGGGACAGCTGGGGACACTGTACGGTGCCCCAGCGGGGACATGGGGCTGGCCTCGGCTTGGGGACACGATGGGGACACAGCTGGGGACACTGCCCAGTGCCCTGGCAGGGAATTAGGGGTGCTTTTGGCTTGGGGACACACTTGGTGACACTGTCCCCTGCCCCCGTGGGGACATAGGGGTGATCTTGGCTTGGGGACATGCTGGGGACACAGTTGGGGACACTGCAGCACCGTGATGGGGATGTCGGGGTGCTCCTGACTTGGGGACACACTTGGTGACACTGTCCCCTGCCCCGGTGTGACATGGGGGTCCCCTCAGCTTGGGGACATGCTCCAGGCAGTTTTGGGGACTCTGTCCCCCGCCTCAGGGTGACGTGGGGTCCGCTCAGCTCGGGGACATGCCAGGGACCCTGTCCCCACTCCTGGGGGTCCCCTCAATTTGGGGACACGCTCTGGGCTGTGGCCTGGGGTGACACTGTGGGGGGGGTGTCCCCTCAGCTTGGGGTGACACCGGGGTCCTCTGGGCATCACCCCCCATCCCTGAGGGGACACGGGGGCACTTTTTTTGGGGGGGGGGGGGGTGTCACTGTGGGTTGGGGACGTGTGACACGTGTCCCCAACTGTCCTTGTGGGCTGGGGCACTGCCAGCAACGTGTCCCCTGTGCCGGGGGGTGACGTGACGGGGGGTCCCCTTGAAGTGGGGATGTGCTTTAAGCGCTGCTGGGGACCTGTCCCCCCCACCCCGAGGGGTGACACGGGTGTCCCCTGGGTTTGGGGACACGGCGGGGGGGACGTTGGGGTCCCCTCAGCCTGGGGACCTGTCCCCTCTCTGGTGGGAGGTGACGTGGAGGGGGAGCTGTGTCCCCTCAGCTTGGGGACATTGCCTGGGTGGCACCTGGGGACCCCGTGTCCCCCTCTGGGGGTGATGGGGGGGGGTATTGGGGGTCCCTTTGGTTTGGGGACACGATCTGGGGACGGTTGGGGACCCTGTGTCCCCCTCTGGGGGGTTTTGGGCCCCCCCTGGCTTTGGGGACATTATCTGGGCGCTCTTGGGGACCCTGTGTCCTCCAGGGTGACATGGGGGGGGGGCGCGGCACTGGGGTTCCCCTTAATTTGGGGACACACTCTGGGCGCCCCTGGGGACCCCGCGTCCCTCTGGGGTGACACTTGGGGGGGGTCCACTTAGGGACACGCCACCCCCCTTAAAATTGGGGACACCCCCCCGCTTATGGAGACACGGGGCGGGGGACACAGCCCCCGTCCCCTACTTGGCAGTTGGGGACACGGTGACTTGGGGGGGGGGGGGCTTTGGGGGGGCCGGGGGTCCCCCCTTTTCCTAA
The DNA here is from genome assembly GCF_030936135.1 of Gavia stellata. Taxonomy (NCBI): domain Eukaryota; kingdom Metazoa; phylum Chordata; class Aves; order Gaviiformes; family Gaviidae; genus Gavia; species Gavia stellata. The sequence goes on along the minus strand of NC_082632.1, from coordinate 198,595 downwards.
CCGCCCCCCCCTTTTCCTCCCCACAGTGCCCCACGGCTTGCTGGGCCCCGGCCCCATGGCCAACGGCTTCCCGCCCGGCCCCAAGGCCATGCAGCACTTCCCGCCGGGGGGGCCCATGCCGGGTAAGTGACACCCCGGGGGGGGGGACAGCGGCGGTGACGCGGGGGTGTCACCCGCACCCCCTCCTCACCCCCTATTTTCTCTCTCTCTCTCCCCCCCCACAGGACCCCACGGAGGCGGCGGGGGGGGACCCGGCCTCCCCCCAGGCCCGGGGATCCCAGGCGGCCCCCGACTTTTAGGGCCGCCCCCCCCACAACGCGGCGGCGGCGGCGGCGGCGATTTTTGGGAGACGCCGGAAGGGGGGGGGACCCTACGAGGTGGCCCCCACGGCGGCGGCGGCGGCGGCGGCGGCATGCGCGGGGGGGGGCCCCTTTCACCGCCCCCGCGGCCGTAGCGGTGCCGAACCCCCGTACCGATGCCGCGGCGGCGGTGGAGGAGGGGGGGGGGCGCAACGGGGGCCCCCCAAATGGCGGCGGCGGCGCAAGGGGGGGGCCCCCCGGTAGCCACGGCGAGCACGGCAGAGGCCACCCCGGCGAACACCCCCGGGGCCACGGCGGAGGCCACGGAGGAGGTAAATGCGGGGGGGGGGGAGGGCCCCCCCCGGCGCCTCCCTCGCGAGGGGGGGGGGGGCGGCGGCTGTGGGGCCTGGCTCTGGGGGGGGCCCGGCCCCGGCTGGGAGGGGCCCGTGGGTGCCCCCTCCCCGCCCCCGCCCCCCCCGCCCTTCCTGCCCCGGTGGCGGGGGGGGGAGCCCCCCCCCCACCCCCTCCAGCCCCTCGAGCCCCCCGGGCCCTGGGGGCGAGGCCCCGACTGGCGCCGGCCCCCCATGGGGCTCTAGGGCGGGGCGGGGGGCAGAGGAGAACCCCCCCCCTCCCCTCCGCGGCGGCCGCGGGGCGTGCTGGGAGAGAGGGAACCCCCCCCGGGCCGCAGGGCAGCTGTGGGGCGGGGCCGTGGGGCACGCCGGGTGCTCAGCCCGGCTCTAGAACAGGCCGTGGGGCACGCCGGGCTCTAGAACGCACAGTAGGGCGTGCCAGGAGCGCAACCCGGCTCTAGAACAGGCAGTGGGCTCTAGAACACACAGCAGGGCGTGCTGGGAGGTCAGCCCGGCTCGAGAACAGGCCGTGGGGCACGCCGGGCTCTAGAATGCACAGCGGGGCACACTGGGAGCGCAACCCGGCTCTAGAACAGGCAGCAGGCTCTAGAACACACAGCAGGGCGTGCTGGGAGGTCAGCCCGGCTCGAGAACAGGCCGTGGGGCACACTGGGCTCTAGAACACACAGCAGGGCATGCTGGGAGCTCAGCCCAGCTCTAGAACAGGCAATGGGCTCTAGAACACACAGCAGGGCATGCTGGGAGCTCAACCCAGCTCTAGAACGGGCGGGAGTTGGAGCCCAGCTCTGGAACAGGCCACAGGACATGCTGGGAGCTAAACCCAGCTCTAGAACAGGCTGTGGGGCATGCTGGGAGTTGGAGCCTAGCTCTAGAACACACAGCAGGGCCCACTGGGAGCTAAACCCAGCTCTAGAACACACAGGGTGTGCTCGGAGCTCAGCCTGGCTCTAGAACACACAGTGGGCACGCCAGGAGGCAACCCAGCTCTAGAACACGCAGTGGGTGTGCCGGGCTCTAGAACACAGAGCAGGGCGTGCTGGGAGCTCAGCCCGGCTCTAGAACAGGCAGTGGAGCACACCGGGAGTGCAACCCAGCTCTAGAACAGGCAGCGGACACACCGGCCTCTAGAACACACAGCAGGGGTGCTGGAAGCTGAACCCGGCTCTAGAACACGCAGCGGGCGTGCTGGGAGTGCAACCCGGCTCCAGAACAGGCAGTGGGCTCTAGAACACACAGCAGGGTGTGCTGGGAGCTCAGCCCGGCTCTAGAACAGGCAGCAGGGCATGGTGGGAGCTCAACCCAGCTCTAGAACAGGCAGTGGGGCATGCTGGGCGTTGGAGCCCAGCTCTAGAACACACGGCAGGGCACACTGGGAGCTAAACCCAGCTCTAGAACACACAGGGCATGCTGGGAGCTCAGCCCGGCTCTAGAACAGGGCTCTAGAACAGGCAGTGGGGCATGCTGGGGGCTCAACCTCGGCTCTAGAACACACAGCAGAGCACACGGGGAGCTCAGCCCGGCTCTAGAACAGGCAGCGGGGCACACTGGGAGCTCAGCCCGGCTCTAGAACAGGCAGCGGGGCACGCTGGGAGCTCCACCCCGGCTCTAGAACAGGCCGCAGGGCACAATGGGAGCTCAGCCCGGCTCTAGAACACACAGCAGGGCACGCTGGGAGTTGGAGTCCAGCTCTAGAACAGGCCGCAGGGCATGCTGGGAGCTGCCTTGGCACCCCACAGCTGCCCCACAGCGTGGCAGGGCCGGGCCCCGGGTGTTCTGCCCCACAGCTGCTCCAGCACAGAGCCGGGGGGGCAAGGAAGAGCTCAGCATCTATGGGGCTGCCCCACGGCCGCGCAGAGGGACCAGCCCAGCTCCTAAGGCAGGGCTCAAGTGCCGTGGGGGGTCTGTCGCTGCCCCACAGCTGCCCCACGGCCGTGTAGAGGGACCAGCCCAGCCCCACAGCCAGGCGACAGGGCAGGGGTCAGGGTGTCATGGGGCTCGCAGCCGCCCCATAGGGGACGCGGCCGCCCCACAGCAGGCTGTAGGGCAGGAATTGGGGCGCTATGGGGCTCATCCCCACGGCCAGAGCCAGCCCCATAGGTGCAGCCACCCCACAGCTGGCATCAGGACAGGGATTGGGGCGCTATGGGGCTCATCCCCACAGCCAGAGCCAGCCCCATAGACTCAGCCAGAGTTAGGACAGAGATGGCGGTGCTGCGGGGCTCCCCCGCTGCCCCATAGCAGGGGGCCCAGCCCCATAGACGCACCCACTCCCCACCACCTCTTAGGGCCAGGCCGGTGGGCTTCGCCGTGGGGCCCACTGCTGCCCCACGGCTGCCCCACTCCCCCTTCAAGCGAAGCCGGGAGCCGATCCCCCCTCTGTGTGTGTGTCCCCACACCCCCCTCCCCATTTCCCTCCCCACCCCACTCCCCTCTCCCCCCCCCCCCCAACCCACTTCTCCCAGAGCTGCCGCCGTGGGGCCGCCGTGGGGCCGCCGTGGGGCCGGGGCGCCGGCGCCTGACGCGCCTTCCCCCCCCCTTTTCTCTCACGCAGACATGTCGAGCCGCGCCGTCTGTCGCCACTTCATGCTGAAGGGCAGCTGCAGGTACGAGAACAACTGTGCCTTCTACCACCCCGGCGTCAACGGGCCGCCCCTGCCGTAGCGCCCGCCGCCGCCCTTCCTCCCGCGCCGCCGCCTCCTCCTCCTCCTCCTCCTCCTCCTCCTCCCGCCCTTCCTCCTCCTCCTCCTCCTCCTCTCAGACTCGCGCTGCAGCCGCCACTTTTATGGCTTCTGTGAGGCCTCCGTGATGCCCCCGGCGCTGAATTCAATTCCTCCCCTCCCGGCCCAGGGCGCAAATTCCCCCCCTCGAGGGGTGTAAATACCCCTCTGTGGGGCAGAAATACCCCCTCCCCATCTAAATACCCCCTCCCCATCTAAATACCCGTCTATGGGGCAGAAATACCTGTTTATGGGGCAGAAATACCCCTTCCCCATCTAAATACCCACCTATGGGGCAGAAATACCAGTCTATGGGGCAGAAATACCCCCTCCCCATCTAAATACCCACCTATGGGGCAGAAATACCGGTCTGTGGGGCAGAAATACCTGTTTATGGGGCAGAAATACCCCCTCCCCATCTAAATACCCACCTATGGGGCAGAAATACCGGTCTGTGGGGCAGAAATACCTGTTTATGGGGCAGAAATACCCCCTCCCCATCTAAATACCCACCTATGGGGCAGAAATACCTGTCTATGGGGCAGAAATACCCCCTCCCCATCGAAATACCCACCTATGGGGCAGAAATACCCATCTATGGGGCAGAAATGCCCCCTCCCCATCTAAATACCCATCTATGGTGCAGAAATACCGGTCTGTGGGGCAGAAATACCCTCTCTCCATTTAAATACCTGTCTATGGGGCAGAAATACCTCCTCCCCATCTAAATACCCATCTGTGGGGCAGAAATACCCCCTTCCCATCTAAATATCCCCCTGTGGGGCAGAAATACCCCCCTCCGAGTGTGAATACCCACCTATGGGGCAGAAACACCCATCTATGGGGTGTAAATACCCCCCTGTGAGGCAGAAATACTCCCCCAAGGGGTGGAAATACCCACCTATGGGGCAGAAATACCCACTTGTGGGGTGTAAATCTTCCCCCCCCACCAGCAGCACATAAATACCCCCCCAGGGTGGGGGGTAAATACCCAGCTGTGGGGCAGAACTACCCACCCACGGGGCTTAAATACCCACTTAGGGGGCGTAAAGCCTCCCCAGCGGCACATAAATACCCCCTGGGGGGGTAAATACCCAGCTATGGGGCAGAAATACCCCCCGGGGGGGGTAAATCCCCACCCACGGGGTGTAAATCCCCCTCCGCAGGGGGGCTGGACCCCCCGAAGGGTGACCCCCCCCCCCCAACAGCCCCTCCCGGGGTAAATACCCCCCCCCGGGTATTAATACCCCCCTCCTGGGCACAGGAGGGGTAAATACCCCCTCAGAAGGGTGGAACTACCCCCCCGCACACTAATTTACCCCCCCCCGGGGTTAAAATGCTGCTGCCAGGTTACAAATCCCCCCCCCCCGGGTGTAAATCCCCCCCCCGGGTATAAATCCCCCCCCGGGTATAAATCCCCCCCCCCGGGTGTAAATCCCCCCCCCGGGGTATCAGTGCCCCCTCTCAGGGTGTTATTTCCCCCCGGGTGGGGCCAAATTTACCCCGTTCTGGGGCCAAAATCCCCCGGGGGGGGGGACATGAACAGCCCCCCGGGGGTAAAACAGCCCTTGGTGGGGTGTAAATACCCCCCCCGGGTGAAAAACTGCCTCGGGAGGGGGGTAATTACCCCCCCCCCAGAGCGAAAAACTGCCTCAGGAGGGGGGTAATTACCCCCCCATGGGGGGGGGGGGGGGGGGGATTTCCTCCCCCCAGGGCCAAACACCTCCCCCACACCCCCCAACTTGGGGGACCCCAAAGCCCTCCCCCCTTCCCCACCCCCCTCCATCCCACCCCCCCCCCCCCTTGCGCCCGGGGCCGTCGCACCCCCCACTCGCGCACACACACGTGGGACACGCCGCCGCCCGGGGCTGCGCCGCTGGGGGGGGGTGGGGATTATTTTGGGGGGGGGGGGAGGGGTTGGGGGGGGGTTGCGCCGGATGCTGTTTTCTGTGAAAACTTGGCCGGGGGAGGGGCCCCGCGCCCGCCCCTCCCCCTTTTGTATATTTTGTACATTAATAATAAACTGGTGGAAAAAAAAAAAGAGGTGGAGCTGCTGCTGTCAGCGCTGGTGGTGTTTGTTACACGTTCACTCTGGAACCTACTGATGGCGTTCACTCTGGAACTTACGGTAGCGTTCCCTCTGGAACCTACTGCTAGCGTTCACTCTGGAACCTACTGACTGCAGCCCCAAATCAAAGCACTTTCCAGCCATCGGTGCAGCATTCCTCTTTATTACCGGGGGGGGGAGGGGTGCAGATGTTGCCCCGCCCCCCCTCACTCGCGGGGGCGGTTGATGACCACCTCCCCCAGCGCCTCCAGCACCTCCCGCTTGTAGTCGTCAAAGTCGCCGTCGATCTGGCTGAGGCCCTGCTCCTCCACCACCCACAGCTGGCAGCCCGTCTCCGTGATCAGGCGGGCGTCGTGGCTCACCACGATGACGGCTGTGAGGTCACGGTGAGGTGGGCGATGACGTCACGCCGACCCCGCCCCTTTCCCACCAGCCCCCGCCCCCGCCGTACCTCCCCGGTAGTCGTTGATGGCGTCGGCCAAAGCGTCGATGGATTCGATGTCCAGGTTGTTGGTGGGTTCGTCCTGGCGTGGGGGAGGGGAGGGGAGGGGGGGAGGGGCGGGTGAGGGGGGAGGGGACGACCCAGGCGTCCGGCTGCCCCGCCCCTCCGCCCCGCCCGCTCACCAGGATGAGGACGTCGGGCTCGCGGCAGGCCAGCTCGGCAAACACCACCCGGGCCTTCTGCCCCCCTGCGGGGAAGGGGCGGGGCTTAGCCTGGGCTGCCCCGCCCCCCCTCCCCCATAGGCTCCCAGCCCCGTCAATAACACACAGCCCTTCGCCCGCCACGGCCTTCTGCCTCTTGGCCCCGCCCACGCTCCCAGGCCCCGCCCCTCCTCAACCCCACCCCCTTCAGAAGCCTGGCAAAGCCCCGCCCCCACAGCAACTAGCCCCTCCCCCTGGCAGGAGGATCCACCCCTCTCAGGGTCAGGCCACTCCCCCAAGTGGCCCCGCCCCCAGAAAGGAGGCTCCGCCCCCGCACTGTCAGCCCCTGCCCTTGAGAGGCACATGCGTCCCTTGAAGTGCATGCCCCGCCCCCAGGCGCTGGCTCCGCCCCCCCTTAGGAGGCCACGCCCCCTCCCCTCAATGGCAGCCCGCCTCCCAGGCGCTGGCCACGCCCTCCCACCGAGACCCCGCCCACACACCAGCCCCAACCACCCCCCCTCATAGTAGCAGCCCTTTCAGGCACCAACAGCCCAGTCCCCGCCCCCCCGGCGCTGGCCCCGCCCCCCATTAGGAGGCCACGCCCCCTCCCCTCAATGGCAGCCCGCCTCCCAGGCGCTGGCCACGCCCTCCCACCAAGACCCCGCCCACACACCAGCCCCACCCCCCCCCCCACAGTAGCAGCCCTTTGAGGCACCAACAGCCCAGACCCCGCCCCCCCGGCGCTGGCCACGCCCCCAATGGCAGCCCGCCTCCCAGGTGCTGGCCCCGCCCTCTCACCAAGACCCCGCCCACACACCAGCCCCACCCACCCCCCCCGCAGTAGCAGCCCTTTGAGGCACCAACAGCCCAGACCCCCGCCCCCCTGGTGCTGGCCCCGCCCCCCCGGCGCTGGCCCCGCCCCCCCGGCGCTGGCCCCGCCCTCCCACCCGAGAGCTTGGCGATCTGGAGGGTGTGGGCGTGTCCCTCCAGCCCGAAGCGGCCCAGGCACTTGCGGGCGTCCTGGTGGGGCAGGTTGAAGCCGCGCTGCAGGTACTCGGCCGCCGTCTCCTCCAGCCGCAGCTGCTCGGCCGCTTGCTGGTTGAAGAAGCCCACTTTCTGCGAGGGGAGGGCGGGGTCAGGGTCAGGGCACGCCCACCAGCCACGCCCACGGGACACGCCCCTGGGATTACCCCCCCCCCCCTTTGCGGCATGGAACAGCCTGGTGCAGGGGTGAGCCCACACCCCCGGGTGGGAAGCCACGCCCCCCGGGTGGGAAGCCACGCCCCCACCAGGCCACACCCCCACCCAGAGACTCCACGCCCCCTAGTAGTAGGAGCCACTCCCCTGGGATGGAGACCACACCCCCTGCTGGCCACACCCCTTTCCCACAGCCCCACCCACCAACCCATGCACCCACCACAAAGCTCCACCCACTCCCCTCAAGCCCCACCCCCTGTAGAAGCCCCTCCCCCAGCTCAAAGCCCCGCCCCCTTCCCAGGTCCCACTTAAGCCCCGCCCCAGCCTTAAGCCCCGCCCCTTTCAGAGGCCACGCCCCCTCGCTCTCACCAGCCGGTGGTTCCTGCGCATCTGCCCCCGCGTCTGCAAAAGAGCCGTGTTGGGGGGGGGGGGGCACCCCAAAATCCACCCCCCGCACCCCCTCCCCAGCCCAGGGGGGACCCCAAACCCCTGGGAGCACCCCAACACCCCCTCCCCAGCACCCCAAATCCTGGGGGACACCCCAAACCCCGAGGGGTTGTTATTGTAGGGTCGTGTGTGTGTGTCCCCGCCTCCGAGGGCTCCCGAAATATCCAGGGGGGAGCCCCAAAACCCAGAGGAGCCCCCCCAAATCGAGACACCCCGCTCCCTGCACCCCCTCCACCCTGTTTTGGAGGTGTACCCCCATATTTTTTGGGGGGGGTCCCTACCGGCGTCAGCTGTCCGGTGAGCAGCTGCAGCAGCGTGCTCTTCCCCACGCCGTTGGGGCCCACGATGCAAACTGGGGAGGGGAGAAAAAGAAGGGGGGGGGCCCCTCCGGTGACCTGTGTTATTGTAGGGTCTCCTGGGGGCCCCCCCTGTTATTGTAGGGCCCCCCCCACCGCCACCGTTTATGTAGGGTCTCACCCCGCGACTCCATGTCGATGCCAAAGTCGAGGTTGCGGAAAAGCAGCTCCTGCCCCTCGTAACCAAAGTCGACACCTGTAGTGGGGGGGAAGCTGAGCTGGGGGGGGGGCCCCAGACACCCCCCAAATACCTCCTGCCCCCCCCAGTGGCCCCTGCCCCCCCCCAAGCCCCATAACCCCCCCCCAGCACCACACATCCCGTGAAATTACCCCTTAACACCCCCTCAGCGCCCCACCTGCCCCCCAACCACCCCGTAACTCCCCCAAATACCCCCTAAACCATCCCCCCAGTGCCCCACAGCCCCCCCCCGCGTTGCCCCCCGCCCCCCCGGCGTACCGTGGAGGCCGAGGATGGGGGGGCTGAGGGGGGGCGGGTTGGGGAAGGTGAAGCGGACGGTGTATTCCCGGGGTCTCTTCAGCAGCTCCGGGGCCTCGGCCGCCTCCTCCGCCGCCGTCCGCCGCCGGCACTTCTGCTGCTTTCGCGTCAGCGCCTCCTTCGTCTGCTTCTCCTGAGGGTGGAGGGGGGGGATCCGCTCAGGGATCCGCTCAGGGATCCACTCTGGGATCTGTCAACACCCATCACCGGATCCCTTCTAGGAGCTGGGCCGCGCGGTGGGATCCAACCGTGGGGACTCCCATGAAATAACGGCCCCACTAACCCCCCTCAGGGGCACCCGGGGGGGTGTATCCTGCCCCCAGATCCCTCTAGATCCCTACAGTGATCCTAGGGGGGAGCGGATCCCAAGGGAGCGGATCCCAGAGGGATCTCCCCTCGCTCACCGCCTGCTTGGTGGACTTGCCGCCGGCCTTGAGGTCGCGGAGCTTCTTCTCCTGTTTCTCAAACTGTTTGAGCAGCTCCTTCTGCTTCTGCTGGTACATTTTCTTGAATGTCACTGCGGGGGACAAGGGGGGGGACATCGGGGAGGGCCGAGGAGAGGAATTAACCCCCCATAATTGCTCCAGCTCCCCCTAATTTGCCCCCCCCGGCCCACGCACTGTAGTTGCCGCGGTAGTAGAAGAGGCGCTGAGCGTCGAGGTGGATGATGTCGGTGCAGACGTCATCGAGGAAACCTTGGTCGTGCGACACCACCAGCAGCGTCTTCTTCCAGGTCTGCAAGTAGCTGGAGAAGGGACACGGGGACATCGGGGGGGGGATGTTGAGGGGACAAACCGGCTGCGGGACAACCCCCAGCGTGGGGACAACCCCCTGCTCCGTAGGGGAATCACGTCTTGGGGACATGCCTGGCAGCACACCCCGCTTTGGGGACACCCTCCTGCCTTGGGGACAGCTCAGATCGTGGAGGACAAACTCCCTTCGGGACACCCCCAACTTAGGGACACCCCCACTTTAGGGACACCTCAAACTATGCAGGACATTCTCCTCTGGGGACACCCCCACCCTGGGGACACCCCTGCCTTGGGGACAGCCCCCCCCTGGGGACACCCCACCGGCATACAACCCCCCATCCCCAGAGCCGCCCCCCCCCCCCCAAGTCTTGGGGACACCCCACTTCAGTGACACCCCCACCTCGGGGACACCGCCCCTCGGCAACACCCCAGGACCCCCCCCCTTGTCCCTTGTCCCCCCCCTTGTCCCCCCCGTCCCCACTTGTTGAGCCAAATGACGGCGTTGAGGTCGAGGTGGTTGGTGGGTTCATCCAACATCAGCAACGTCGGCTCCATAAACAAGGCCCTGAGGTGACACCGATGTCACCAGCGGGTCCCAGCCACCTCTGTCACCCCCCCAATGTCCCCCCCCACCACTTACCGGGCCAGGGACACCCTCATCCGCCACCCACCGGAGAATTTCCTGGTAGCTCTGTTCTGCATTTCGGGATTGAAGCCAAGACCGGCCAGGATACGCCGCGCCTTGGCCTCGGCGGCAGCCGCCCCGATGGCCCGCAGCTCCTCGTACACCTACAGGGATGGGGGGGTGTAATTTTGGGGGGTCCTCAAGGGGTCCCCAATGTCCCCAAGTGTCCCTGTACCTTCTCCAGGCGCTCGGCGGCCGCGTCGTCACCCCCCTCCAGCATCGCCTGCAGCCGTTTCTCCTCCTCCAGGAGCCGGAGTCGTTTGGTGTCGGCGCGCAGCACCGCCTGCACCGCCGGCGTTTCATCCGCCACCACCTCTGGGGGACAGGGAAGGTGGTTTTTTTGGGGGGGGGGGTGTCTCAGATGTTTTGGGGGGACCTAAGCACCCAGGAGACCCCCCCGGACCCCCTGGGCGCACCTTGTTCGCAGAGCAGCACGTCGATGTTGGGGGGGATGCTCAGCGCCCGGTTCGCGATGTGCTTCAGCAGCGTCGACTTCCCCTTCCTGCCGGCAAACGAGGGGTTAAACGCTGCTGGGGGGGGGGGTGTGTGGGTGGTGTAACACCCCCCCTCGCCCCGCACAGCCCCTCCCCAAGGTGGGGGGCACCCACCCGTTGGGTCCCACGAGGCCGTAGCGGCGCCCGGCCACGATGTAGAGGTCGGCGTTGACGTAGAGCTCCTTCCCATGGGCTGAGATGCTGAACTTCTCCAGCTGCGATGGGTAAGGGTGAGGTCAGGGACCCCCCCGGGGTAATGGGGGGGCCCCCTGACCCCCCTCACGGTCCCCCCAAAGCCCCCCACGGCTCCCTGACCCCATCCCCGGCCCAGCACTGCCTTTCCCCAGTATAACAGTATGGCCCAGTTCCGCCCCCTGCCCCAATACAATGGTGTGGGCCAGTCCCCCCCCTTTCCCAGTATAATGGTGTGGTCCAGTTCACCCCATTTTCTAAGGCAATGGTATGACCCAATCCCCCCCCTTCCCCAGTATAATGGCTCAACCCAATTCCCAGTTTCCCTGGTATAACAGTGTGACCCAGATCCCCCACTTCCCACTATAATGGTATGAACCCATTCCCCCTTTTCCCAGTATAATGGTGTGACTGGGTTCCCCCATTTTGCACTATAATGGTACAATCCAGTTCTCCCTTTTCCCAGTATAATGGTGTGATCCAGTTCCCTTATTTTGCTCTATAATAGTATGATCCACTTCCCGCCTTTCCCAGTATAATGGTATGACCCCATTCCCCTTTTTCCCAGTACAATAGTGTGATTGAGTTCCCCTATTTCCCACTATAATGGTATGATCCAGTTCCCCCTTTTTCCAGTACAATGGTGTGACCCAGTTCCCCCATTTTGCTCTATAATAGTATGATCCAGTTCCCCCCTTTCCCAGTATAATGGTGTGACCAAGATCCCCCATTTCCCACTATAATGGTATGATCCAGTTCCCCCTTCCCCAGTATAATGGTATGACCCCATTCCCCCTTTTCCCAGTACAATAGTGTGATTGAGTTCCCCCATTTCCCACTATAATGGTATGATCCAGTTCCCCCCTTTCCCAGTATAATGGTGTGACTGACTTCCCCCATTTCTCGCTATAATGGGATGACCCAGTTCCCCCTTCCCCAGTATAATGGCGTGGCCCAGTTCCCCCCCTTCCCCAAATGGTGTGGCCCATTGCCCAGTACAACCGTGCAGCCTACTGAGGGATGGAAGATACCACTTCTCTGATACAGGGGGACACACGGGAGAAACCACCTCACCAAGACGGGGGGAGGTAGACACCACCTGGGTGGACTTTGGGGGTTGTTGGGGTGATTCGGGGGAGTTTTTTGGGGGGGTCCCAGGGGGTTTTGGGGGTCACCTTGATGTCGGAGGCGTTCTCCAGCATGGCCTGCCGGGAGGAGAGCTCGGCCTGCGACACCGAGAAGTCGTTCTCGCCCGCCGCCGCCGCTGCCTTCATGGTGGCGACCTGCCGCTCGTACTCCATCTTGGGGGGGGGGGGAGAAAGGAGGGGCGTGTCAGCGCTAAGCCACGCCCCTTGGCGCTAAGCCACGCCCCTTGGCACTAAGCCACGCCCCTTCAAGGCCAGGCTCCGCCCCCCCACCTGCTTCTTCATCTTCTTCTTGTCCTTCTTGCTGACGCGGGCGTCGGGCTCGGCCTTCCTCCCGGCCTCCTCCTCCTCGTGCTGTGACAGGGGACACGTCCCCCCGTCCCCCGTCAGCCCCAGGCATCCGGGGGGCTCTCCCCTCCCCCCCATCCCAGGGGACTCACGGGCTCGCTGCCCTTCCGGGGCTCTTCGGCCTCATCTTCCTCCTCCTCCTCATCGTCATCGTGCAGAGCCGCGAACTTGTTCTGGGGTGGGGGGGGGGAAATGGGGGGAGTGGGTCAGACACCCATTCCCCACCAAAGAGGATCCAGGCGCCCGGGTTTGCCCTGCCCCTCACCTTCCCTCCCTTGGGCCGCGCATCCTCATCGGAGCCTTCGGCCTCGTCCTCGCTGGGGGGCTTTCCCTGCTGGCGGGGGGGAGGAAAGCGTGGCGTGAGACCCCAAAGTATGGGGACCCCCACCCTGGGGCGCCCCCCCCCCCCCAAAACCGCTCCTTCACCTGCCGCTTCCCTTTGGTCTTCTCGTTTTTCCGACTCTTCTTCTTCTTCTCACCCTCCTCTTCCTCCTGCCCGGAGCCATCAGAGAAGGGGAACCCAGGCATCCGGGCCCCTCCCCCAACACAGGAGGCAGCTTTTGGGGTGCCCCCTCACCCCCCCAATGCAGCCAGGTACCCCCACCTTGTTGCTTTTGCCCTTGCCGGGCCGCGAGCCTTCGTCCTTTTTCTCCTCCTCCTCCTCCTCCTCGCTCTGCTCCTGGCTCAGCGCTGCAAAGACGTTGCCGCCCTGCGAGGGTGATGTGGGGGGGTGGGAAGCGGGGACCCCAAAGTATTTCCTCCCCCCTGATTTCAGGGGTTCCCAGTTTTAACACCACCCCCCCAAATTTTTGGTTTCTTTTTCTCTCCGTTTTCCCGCTTCTCTCCACTTTTGGAGTGTCCCCCCCCCCCCAAATTCCAGCCCCCTCTATATTTTGGGGTCCCTCCCCTATTTTGGGGACCCCCCCATGTGCTCACCTTCCTCCTCCTCCCCCCTTTCCTGGGGGCCGGTGCTGTGGGGGAGACACGAGGAGGGGGTTAGTGAGGGACCACAGAGCAGCAGCTCAGCCACGGCTCAGAGCAGACCCAGCCCAGCACATCCCGGGGGGACGCGCTGCTCCCGAGGGGGGGGGACACGGTGATAAAGGCCCTTCACAGGACTCACCTTCCTCCTCCTCTTCTTCGCTGCCAGCGGCCGCCAGCTCCTGCAGGCGCCGGCTAAGCTCCACCTCCTCGGGCTCAGGCTCTGCCCCCGGCCGCCGCCGCTGCTCTTTCCGCCGGTCTCGCTTCCGCCGGGAGGCCTGAGGTGGGGGGGGGGAACCTCGTTAACCTCCTCCTTAATCACCCCTTTCATTACCGCTACATCCCACCTCCCCCACTATCCCCCCAGCCCCCCCCCCAGCTCCACCCTCCTTAGCCCCACCCCTTTTAGCCCCACCCCCTTTGGCTCAACGGCCTCCACCCCCCCTCGTTAGCGTGGCCCTAACGAACCTGCTGGGGTGGCGCTTCCTTCTCCGGGGGGGTGGGGGCCTCGGCGGGCGCCGGCTTCTCCTCCTCCGCCAGCTCCTCGAAGAACTGGGGGCAAAGGGCAGAGGTCAAGGGGGGGTGGGGTTAGGCTCCGGGGGGGTCAGGGCTCAAGCGCTCACCGATTTCTTGCCTCGCCGGTCCTTCTTGCCCTTCTTCACCGGTTGGTCTGGGCGGGGTTGGGGGGGGGTCAGCGTCACTCCTGGGGACGCAGGCGTGCGGGCCACGCCCTGCCCCACCCACCCCACCCACCCCAAAGGGACCCAGGCGTCCGGGGCCACCCTTACCCCCACCCCAAAGGGACCCAGGCGTCCGGGGCCGCCCTCACCCCCACCCCAAAGGGACCCAGGCGTCCGGGGCCGCCCTCACCCCCACCCCAAAGGGACCCAGGCGTCCGGGGCCACCCCCCCACCCACCCCAAAGGGACCCAGCTGTGTCCCCCCCCCCATGAGGTGTGGGACCCAGGAGATCCAGGCATCTGAGCACATCCCCTCCCTCCCCTACGCTTTGCCACCCCACCAACGCACCCAGGCGCCTGAGACCCCCCCAAAAGGGTTAATATCTCCCCCCCAAGGTTAATTCCCCCCAAAAAGGGTTAATTCCCCCCCAAAAAGGGTTAATACTCCCCCCAAAAGGGTTAATACCCCCCCAAAAGGGTTAATACCCCCCCCAAAAGATTAATCCCCCCAAAAAGGGTTAATACCCCCCCCAAAAGGGTTAATCCCCCCCAAAAAGCGTTAAATCCCCCCCCAAAGTGTTAACCCCCCCCAGGGGACCCAGGCGCCCGGCTGTCCCCCCCCCCAGTAGGCCTCACTATCCCTACAGGGCACCCAGGCAACCGGGCCCCTCCCACCCCCCCCAGACCCACCCATTGCCCCCCCCAGGGCCCCCCCCGGTCCCCCCGGAGGGATCCGGGTGTCCGGGCTCACCCTGCCCCTCCTCCTCCCCCCGCCATTCCTCCTGCTTAGCCGCCGCCGGGCGCGCTCCCTTCGGCATGGCCGGGCGCCGCGTACTGCGCCTGCGCAGCCACAGAGATTCGCCTAGAGCGCCGCCCCGCAGAGTCGCCGCTTCCGGTCCGCCAAAGCATCGGCCCGGGCCGTCGCCGCTTCCGATTGGTTCGCTGGATTCTCGGGTCCCGCCCCGTGACCA
>NC_082632.1:120830-183555 GCF_030936135.1 Gavia stellata | reverse complement strand
TGGGGACGACCTGGGGACACGTCGGGGACAGTCCGGGGACACTGCGGGGATAATCTGGGGACAGCCCGGGGACAACAGGGGGGACACCACAGGGACAATCTGGGGACACCGCGGGGACAACCTGGGAACAGCCCGGGGACACCTCGGGGACAATCTGGGGACGCCGCAGGGACAACCTGGGGACACAGCGGGGACAGTCCGGGGATACCGCGAGGATAATCTGGGGACACCGTGGGGACAACCTGGGAACAGCCTGGGGACAACAAGGGGACACCACAGGGACACCGCAGGGACATCCTGAGGACACCCTGGGGACACTGCAGGGACAACGCAGGGACACCACGGGGACAGCCCAGGGACACCCTGGGGACACTGCGGGGACAACCCAGGGACACCACAGGGACAGCCTGGGGACACCCTGGGGACACCGCAGGGACAGCCCAGGGACACTGCGGGGACATCTTGGGGACGTCTTGGGGACACTGTGAGGACAATTCAGGGACAACCCAGGGACAATGTGAGGACACCCTGGGGGACACTGCGGGGACAACCTGGGGACACTGCGGGGACACCCCGGGGACACCCATGGAGGAGTGGGGGTGCTCTGGGGGTGGGGGGGACATGGGGGACATGGGGACAGTCCTGCCCGGGTGACACCAGGGCGGACACGGGGACAGTCCTGCTGCCCAGGTGACACTGGGTCAGGCATGGGGACAGTCTCTGGGTGTCCCCAGGCTGGGGCTGGGGACAGTCCTGCTCCCCCGTGTCCCCAAGCTGGGCACAGGGGACGTCCCCACTGTCCCCAGTGTCCCCATATGGGGCAGGTCCCCCATGTCCCCATGTGAGGCAGGTCCCCAGTGTCCCCACTGTCACCGTATGGGACAGGTCCCCAGTGTCCCCATGTGAGGCAGGTCCCCAGTGTCCCTGTCCCCATATGGGGCAGGTCTTTGCTGTCCCCATCCCCATCTGTGGCAGGTCCCCAATGTCCCCACTGTCCCCAATGTCCCCATATGGGGCAGGTCCCCACTGTCCCCAGATGGGGCAGGTCCCCAAGTGTCCCCATGTGGGGCAGGTCCCCATTGTCCCCATCGCCATCTGAGGCAGGTCCCCCAGTGTCCCCATGTAGGGCAGGTCCCCAGTGTCCCCAGTGTCCCCATGTGGGGCAGGTCCCCATTGTCCCCAAATGGGGCAGGTCCCCAGTGTCCCCAGTGTCCCCATGTGGGGCAGGTCCCCAGTGTCCCCAGTGTCCCCATATGGGGAAGGTCCCCAGTGTCCCCAAATGGGGCAGGTCCCCAGTGTCCCCCATATGGGGAAGGTCCCCTGTTGTCCCCATATGGGGCAGGTCCCCAGTGTCCCTGTCCCCATATGGGGCAGGTCTTTGCTGTCCCCATCCCCATCTGTGGCAGGTCCCCAATGTCCCCACTGTCCCCAATGTCCCCATATGGGGCAGGTCCCCACTGTCCCCAGATGGGGCAGGTCCCCAAGTGTCCCCATGTGGGGCAGGTCCCCATTGTCCCCATCGCCATCTGAGGCAGGTCCCCCAGTGTCCCCATGTAGGGCAGGTCCCCAGTGTCCCCAGTGTCCCCATGTGGGGCAGGTCCCCATTGTCCCCAAATGGGGCAGGTCCCCAGTGTCCCCAGTGTCCCATGTGGGGCAGGTCCCCAGTGTCCCCAGTGTCCCCATATGGGGAAGGTCCCCAGTGTCCCCAAATGGGGCAGGTCCCCAGTGTCCCCATATGGGGAAGGTCCCCGTTGTCCCCATATGGGGCAGGTCCCCAGTGTCCCCAGTGTCCCCATGTGGGGCAGGTCCCCAGTGTCCCCATATGGGGAAGGTCCCTGTTGTCCCCATATGGGGCAGGTCCCCAGTGTCTCCAGTGTCCCCAAATGGCGCAGGTCCCCATTGTCCCCATGTGGGGCAGGTCCCCATTGTCTCCGTGTTGGCAGGTCCCCACTGTCCCCAGTGTCCCCATATGGGGCAGGTCCCCAGTGTCCCCAGTGTCCCCATATAGGGCAGGTCCCCAGTGTCCCCAAATGGGGCTGGTGCCCAGTGTCCCCATATGGGGAAGGTCCCCAGTGTCCCCATATGGGGAAGGTCCCTGTTGTCCCCATATGGGGCAGGTCCCCAGTGTCCCCATATGGGGAAGGTCCCCGTTGTCCCCAGTGTCCCCATATGGGGAAGGTCCCCGTTGTCCCCAGTGTCCCCCATATGGGGCAGGTCCCCAGTGTCCCCATATGGGGAAGGTCCCCGTTGTCCCCAGTGTCCCCATATGGGGCAGGTCCCCATTGTCCCCAGTGTCCCCATGTGGGGCAGGTCCCCCGCCACCCCTGCAAGGCGGGTCCCTGCCGTACCCCCCACCCCGCCCTTGGGGACACGTTGGGGACCGGGTGACCAGGCAGGTGGCAGGCGGTGCCGGCGCCGTTTATAGCCGGAGCCGGTGGGTGGGAGCCGGGTGCAGGATCCGGCCTGGCACCCAGCCCGGCGTCACCGTCACCCGGAGCCACCGATGGGGTACGGTCCCCTGTCCCCGGGGAGGTGAGGGGGGGTCTCATGTCCTTGGTGTCCCCTTGGCATGTCCCTTGTCCCAGGGAGATGGGGTCTCCTGTCCCTATGTCCCCCGGGGGGGTTCCTTGTCCCCAAGGGTGTCCCTTGTCCCTTGGGATGTCCCTTGTCCCCAGGAGATGGTCCCCAGAGGATGGGATCTCCTGTCCCCATGGGGGAGTCCCTTGTCCCCAAGGGGGTCATTTGTCCCTTGGGATGTCCCTTGTCCCTGGGGAGATGGTCCCTAGGGCATGGGGTCTCCTGTCCCCAAGGGTGTCCCCTTGTCCCCAGGGCATGGGGTCTCCTGTCCCCAAGGGTGTCCCTTGTCCCCTGGGATGTCCCCTTGTCCCCAGGAGATGGTCCCCAGAGGATGGGATCTCCTGTCCCCATGTCCCCATGGGGGAGTCCCTTGTCCCCAAGGGGGTCATTTGTCCCTTGGGATGTCCCTTGTCCCTGGGGAGATGGTCCCTAGGGCATGGGGTCTCCTGTCCCCAAGGGTGTCCCTTGTCCCCTGGAATGTCCCTTGTCCCCAGGAGATGGTCCCCAGGGAATGGGATCTCCTGTCCCCATGTCTCCTGGGGATGTCCCCAAGGAGGTCCGCTGTCCCCAGGGGCGTCCCTTGTCCCCTGAGATGTCCCTTGTCCCTGGGGAGATGGTCCCTGGGCTCAGAGGTCTTCTGTCCCCTTGTCCCCAGGGGGGGGTCGCTTGTCCCTGTCCCTGGGGGACACGGGTCCTCGCTGCCTCAGGGGTCCCTTGTCCCCAGGGGAGGGTCTCTTGTCCCCTTACCCCTGGGTGGCCGCCGAGGGGATGTCCCCTGTCTCCAAGGAGTGTCCCTGAGGTGTCCCCTGTCCCCATGAGCATCCCTTGTCCCCTACCCTCAGGGCTGGTCCCCAACGGGTCCCTTGGAGGGGGGGAAATGTCCCTTGGGATGTCCCCTCGGGGTGTCCCTTGTCCCCAGCCCCAGGGGGATGCCCTGGGTGGGGGAGTCCCTTGGGATGTCCCCCGGGGAGGGGGATGGCTCTTGTCCCTTGTCCCCAAGGGGATGCCCTGGGGGTGTCCCTTGTCCCCAGGGAAAAGGGGGGGCTGCCAGCTCGCCGGGGTATTTTTAGCCGTGCCGCCCCCGCCACGCTGGGTGCCGGTGACACGGTGACGGTGACACGGTGACGGTGACACGGTGACGGTGACGGCAGCCGGGAGCGGTGGCCGTGGGGACGGGGGACGTGGTGGGGCCACTGCTTACGCAGCCCCGGGGCTAAATATAGTGCCCGGGGGTGGCTCACCTGCGGAGTGCGAGGGGGGGGCCCGGACGCCTGGGCCCCCCTGGTTTTGGGGGGGCTGGATGCCTGGGCCCCCCTCTTTTGGGGGGGGCAGATGCCTGTGTCCCCCTGGTTTTGGGGGGGCTGGATGCCTGGGCCCCCCTCTTTTGGGGGGGCTGGATGCCTGGGACCCCTCTTTTGGGGGGGCAGATGCCTGTGTCCCCCTCTTTTGGGGGGGCTGGATGCTGGGGTCCCCCTGGTTTTGGGGGGGCTGGATGCCTGGGACCCCTCTTTTTGGGGGGGGCCTGGACACCTGTGTCCCCCTGGTTTGGGGGGGATGGATGCTTGGGCCCCCCTCTTTTGGGGGGGGCAGATGCCTGTGTCCCCCTGTTTTTTGGGGGGGCTGGATACTGGGGTCCCCCTGGTTTTGTGGGGGCTGGATGCCTGTGTCCCCCTCTTTTGGGGGGCCAGATGCCTGTGTCCCCTGGTTTTGTGGGGGCTGGATGCCTGGGCCCCCCTCTTTTGGGGGGGGCAGATGCCTGTGTCCCCTGGTTTTGGGGGGGCTGGATGCCTGGGCCCCCCTCTTTTTGGGGGGGCCCGGATGCCTGGGTCCCCTGGTTTTGGGGGGGTCTGGATGCTTGGGTCCCCCTGTTTTAGGGGGGGGGCATGGACACCTGGGCCCCCCTGTTTTTTGGGGGGCTGGATGCTTGGGTCCCCTGTTTTGGGGGGGCCTGGATGCCTGGGTCCCCTCTGGCTTTGGGGTGGGGGGGACTCCCCGGACGCTTGGGTGCCTCAGGGATGTGACAGTGGGGGTTGTGGGTGGGGGGGGTGGGGGGGTCGCTCCCGGGTGTCCCCCCCCATATCCCCCGCCCCCCCCCCCCCCCGCCCTGACTCTGTCTCTCTCTGTCCGTCCCGGCGCCGCGGACGCGTCCCCAGGTCCCGCGCGGATGCCCCAGGTACCCCCCCCCCCCCCAAATCCCCCCTACTGCCACCGTCACCTCCCGCTCGCATGCCACCACCACCACCCCCACCCTGGGCACCCCCCCCCCCGCCTCCCCTCCCCCCCCCCCCCCCCGCCTCCCACCACCACCACCCCCCCCCGAGCGTCCCCCCCGCGTCCCCGCAGGGCCCGGCTGATGCAGAGCTTCAAGGAGTCGCACTCCCACGAGTCCCTGCTGAGTCCCAGCAGCGCGGCCGAGGCGCTGGAGCTCAACCTGGATGAGGACTCCATCATCAAAGCGGTCCACAGCAGCATCCTGGGTCAGGAATTCTGCTTCGAGGTACGGTCCGGATCTTCTCGTCCCTCCCCTTCCGCCTCGCCGGCCGTCACCGTGGCGTCTGGTCACCGTCGGCGGTCACCCGTAGGTGACCACGGCCTCGGGGACCAAGTGCTTCGCCTGTCGCTCGGCCGCCGAGAGGGACAAGTGGATCGAGAACCTGCAAAGGGCGGTGAAGCCCAACAAGGTGAGGAGGTCGGCGAGGCGTGGGGAGGGTGGTCAACTGGTGGGGGTGGTCAACTGGTGGGGATGGTCAACTGGTATGGATGGGGATGGTCAACTGGTGGGGATGGTCAACTGGTATGGATGGGGATGGTCAACTGGTGGGGATGGTCAACTGGTGGGGATGGTCAACTGGTATGGATGGGGATGGTCAACTGGTATGGATGGGAGTGGTCAGCTGGTGGGGATGGTCAACTGGTATGGATGGGAGTGGTCAGCTGGTGGGGATGGGGTTGGTCAACTGGTGGGGATGGTCAACTGGTGGGGATGAGGATGGTCAACTGGTATGGATGGGAGTGGTCAGCTGGTGGGGATGGGGTTGGTCAACTGGTGGGGATGGTCAACTGGTGGGGATGAGGATGGTCAATTGGGATGGATGGGATGGTCAAGTGGTGGGGATGGAGGTTGTCAACTGGTGGCGATGGTCAACTGGTGGGGATGGGGATGGCAAACTGGTGGGAATGGTTAACTGGTGGGGATGAGGATGGTCAACTGGTGGGAATGGTCAGCTGGTGGGGATGGTCAACTGGTGGGAATGGTCAACTGGTATGGATGGGGATGGTCAACTGGTGGGGATGGTCAGCTGGTGGGGATGGGGTTGGTCAACTGGTGGGGATGGTCAACTGGTGGGGATGAGGATGGTCAACTGGTAGGGATGAGGATGGTCAACTGGTGGGGATGGTCAACTGGTGGGGATGGTCAACTGGTATGGATGGGGATGGTCAACTGGTGGGGATGGTCAGCTGGTGGGGATGGGGTTGGTCAACTGGTGGGGATGGTCAACTGGTGGGGATGAGGATGGTCAACTGGTGGGGATGGTCAACTGGTGGGGATGGGGATGGTCAACTGGTGGGGATGGTCAACTGGTGGGGATGTCCCCTGGGGCCACCCTGGCCCTTGGGGTCACACTTCCCTGGGGTCGCTGCTCCTGGTGGCCGCTCAGCTGGCATTGTCCCCTGGGGTCACCCCTGCCCCGGCTCACCGTCCCCATCTGGCCCCACCCCCAGCCCCACATCCCGGGCCCCCCCCTGCCCCACATCCCACCCCCCAAGCTGTCCCCACGTCCCCAGCTGACCTCCCTTCCCTCCCGCCCCTCCGCAGGACAACAGCCGGCGGGTGGACAACGTCCTGAAGCTGTGGGTGATCGAGGCGCGAGACCTTCCCCCCAAGAAACGCTACTACTGCGAGCTGTGCCTGGACGACATGCTCTACGCCCGCACCACCAGCAAAGCGCGCACCGACAACGTCTTCTGGGGAGAACATTTTGAATTCAACAACCTGCCGGCCGTCCGTACCATCCGCCTGCACCTCTACAAGGACACCGACAAGAAACGTAAGAAGGACAAGAGTAACTACGTAGGGATGGTGAGCATCCCCATCGCCAGCGTCACCGGGCGGCACTTCGCCGAGCAGTGGTACCCGCTCAGCCAACCCAGCGGCAGCAAGAGCAAGGCGGGTTGTCCGGCTCTACGGGTGAAGAGCCGCTTCCAGACCATGAGCATCCTCCCCATGGAGCTCTACAAGGAGTTCGCCGAGTACGTCACCAACAATTACCGGATGCTCTGCGCCGTCTTGGAGCCCGTGCTCAGCGTGAAGAGCAAGGAGGAGGTGGCCTGCGCCTTGGTGCATATCTTGCAGAGCACCGGCAAGGCTAAGGTGGGGGCTGGGGGGGTGGGGAGGGGGTGTGGAGGGGCGGGGCGGGGGTGGGGGGTTGAGGAGGGAGGGAGGGAGGGAGGGAAGGAGGAGGGATGGATGGGTGGATGGTTGGAAGGTTGGGAGGAGGATGGATGGAAGATGGAGGGTGGAAAATGGATGATGGATGGATGATGGATGGATGGAGGGAGGGAGGGAAGGTTGGGAGGAGGATGGATGGAAGGAAGATGGAGGATGGATGGATGATGGATGGATGGAGGGAGGGAGGGAAGGTTGGGAGGAGGATGGATGGAAGGAAGATGGAGGATGGATGGATGGATGGATGGAGGATGGATGGATGATGGAGGCATGGATGATAGATGGAAGATTGGAGGGAGGATGGATGGAGGATGGAAGGAGGATGGATGGACGATGGATGATGGATGGATGGTTGGAGGGAGGATGGATGGAGGATGGAAGGAGGATGGATGGACGATGGATGATGGATGGATGGTTGGAGGGAGGATGGATGGAGGATGGAAGGAGGATGGATGGACAACAGATGATGGATGGATAGTTGGAGGGATGGAAGGTTGGAAGGATGGATGGAAGGAAGATGGAGGATGGAAGGAGGTTGGATGGATGATGGATGGAAGGTTGGAAGAAGGATGGATGATGGATGGGTGGATGCATGGAGGGGATGGATGGTTGGAAGGTTGGGAGAAGGATGGATGGAAGGAAGAGGGAGGATGGATGGATGGATGGAGGATGGATGGAGGAGGGAAGGAGGATGGATGGATGGATGGATGGAGGATGGAGGCATGGATGATAGATGGAAGATTGGAGGGAGGATGGATGAAGGATGGAAGGAGGATGGATGAAGGATGGAAGGAGGATGGATGGACGATGGATGATGGATGGATGGTTGGAGGGAGGATGGATGGACGATGGATGATAGATGGAAGGTTGGAGGGAGGATGGATGGAGGATGGATGATGGATGGATGGTTGGAGGGAGAATGGATGGAGGATGGAAGGAGGATGGATGGACGATGGATGATGGATGGATGGTTGGAGGGAGGATGGATGGAGGATGGAAGGAGGATGGATGGACAACAGATGATGGATGGTTGGAGGGATGGAAGGTTGGAAGGAGGATGGATGGAAGGAAGATGGAGGATGGAAGGAGGTTGGATGGATGATGGATGGAAGGTTGGAAGAAAGATGGATGATGGATGGGTGGATGCATGGAGGATGGATGGTTGGAAGGTTGGGAGAAGGATGGATGGAAGGAAGAGGGAGGATGGAAGAAAGGTGAATGGATAATGGATGGAGGATGGAAGGAGGATGGATGGATGGATGGATGGAGGATGGAAGGAGGGAGGAAGGACAGATGGAGCAGGATGGACAGACACATGGCAGACGGGTAGAAGACAGAGAGAGGATGGATGGAGGGTTGGAGGGAGGGTTGGATGGACGGAGGACAGACACACGCAGGATGGATGGATGGATGAAGGGAAGGAGGATGGATGGAGAAGGATGGACAGACAGGTGGGGGACGGATGGACGGAGGGCTGGCTGGCTGGAGGCCAGAGGGAGGAGGGCTGGATGGATGATGGATGGAAGGTTGGGAGGAGGATGGATGGAAGGAAGATGGATGATGCATGGATGGACGAATGATGGATGGACGGCGGATGAAAGGTGGATGGGGGATTGAGGGTGGATGGAGAGTGGATGGAGGACACATGGGGGATGGAGAGAGGACAGGAACGTGGATGGTGGAGGGAGGGATGGAAGAGAATGGACAGACAGATGGGGGATGGACGGAAGGTTGGATGGATGGAGAAGGGATGGAGGACAGATGGAGAACAGACATGGAGGATGGAAGAGGGATGGGTGGAGGACAGGTGGATGACAGATGGATGGAGGATGGATGGAGGATGGAGAGATGGATGGATGGATGGATGGAGAGATGGATGGAGGATGGAGAAATGGGATGGATGGAGAGATGGATGGAGGATGGATGGAGGATGGAGAGATGGATGGATGGATGGATAGAGGGATGGAGGATGGAGAGATGGGATGGATGGAGAGATAGATGGATGGATGGATGGATGGAGAATGGAGAGATGGATGGAGGATGGATGGAGGATGGAGAGATGGATGGATGGAGAGATGGATGGATGGAGAGATGGATGGATGGGTGGACAGAAGATGGAGGCAGGACACAAGGATGCAGGGAGGGTGGGCTGGGCCAGCCTGGCCGGGCTGCTGGGGTGCAGGCAGGCATTGGGCTGCCCTGACGGCCACGGGCAGGACTTCCTGTCGGACATGGCCATGACGGAGGTGGATCGCTTCATGGACCGGGAGCACCTGATCTTCCGGGAAAACACCCTCGCCACGAAAGCCATAGAGGAGTACCTGAAACTCATCGGCCAGAAATACCTCAAGGATGCCATCGGTGAGCTCCACCGGCTCTGGGGGGGTCCCCCCATCCTGGCCAGGGGTCCCCATCATGGCCAGAGCCCCCCTGGCGTGGCTGTGGGACAGTGGGTGGTCCCCACACATGGTCGTGTCCCCATCAGCATGGCTGTGGGATGGTGGGTGGTCCCCACACATGGCCATGTCCTCATTGCTATGGCCGTGGGACGGGTGGGTGGTCCCTTCTCATGGCCATGTCCCCATTAGGGTACAACTGGGTGGTCCCCAGTCCCTGCTCATAGGCAGGTCCTCATGGGCGTGGCCATGGGATGGTTGGGTGGTCCCTTCTCGTCGGCACGTCGCCTTTGGCATGACTGTGGGATGGTTGCGTGGTCCATTCTTATGGCTGCATTTCCATTGGCACAGCCGCGGGATGTTGGGTGGTCCCTTCTCATGGCTGTGTGACAGTTAGGGGGTCCCCCATCATGGCTGTGTCCCCATTGTTATGGTCGTGGGACGGTTGGGTGGTCTCTTCTCATGGCCACGTCTCCATTGAGGTGGTCTAGCCATGGGACATGGTCAGTTGGGTGGTCCTCAGCCCCTCTTCATTTCCAGGTCCCCATTGGCATGGTCATGAGATGGTTGGGTGGTCCCTTCTCATGGCCATGTCCCCATCGGGCTGACCTGGCCGTGGGACAGCGGGGTGGTCCCCGGTCCCCTCTGACGTCCTCGTCTTCACACAGGCGAGTTCATCCGGGCGCTGTATGAGTCGGAGGAGAACTGCGAGGTCGACCCCATGAAGTGTTCGGCCTCCACCTTGGCCGACCACCAGGCCAACCTCCGCATGTGCTGCGAGCTCGCCCTCTGCAAGGTGGTCAACTCGCACTGGTGAGTCCTCGGGGCTGGGGACATCCCCCGGCGTCCCCACCGCGGGTCCCTGACAGTGTCGTCATTTCCTGCCCCGCCGCCTCCACGCAGCGTGTTCCCACGGGAGCTGAAGGAGGTCTTCGCCTCGTGGCGGCTGCGATGCGCCGAGCGGGGCCGCGAGGACATCGCCGACCGGTTGATCAGCGCCTCACTCTTCCTGCGGTTCCTCTGCCCCGCCGTGATGTCCCCCAGCCTCTTCGGCCTCATGCAGGAGTACCCCGACGAGCAGACCGCCCGCACCCTCACCCTCATCGCCAAGGTCATCCAGAACCTGGCCAACTTCACCAAGTGAGCGCCCAGCGTGGAGGAGAAGAGGGGTGGTGGTGGATGGCGGCGGTGGAGGAGAATGGAGGGACGGTGGAGGGAAGGTGGATCTGTAGGTCTATGGGTGGACGGAGCTTGGATGGATGGGTGGAGTCACGGGTGGGTGGAGGGTAGTTGGATGGGTGAGTTGATGGATGGACGGAAGATGGAAGGACGGACAGAAAATGGGTGGATGAGATGGACAGAAAGTGGATGGTGGAAGATGGATGAGTGACTTGATATGGATAAGTTGGAAGGAGGATGGAAGGATGGAGATAAGATGGATGATTTGAGGGGCAGAAGATGGATGGTGGAAGATGGGTGAACGAGTTGACATGGATGAGTTGGAAGGAGGATGGAAGGATGGAGATAAGATGGATGATTTGAGGGGCAGAAGATGGATAGATGCACAGAAGGTCGATGGATGAATTGAGGGATGATGGGTGGAAGATGGATGAATGACTTGATATGGATAAGTTGGAAGGAGGATGGAAGGATGGAGATAAGATGGATGATTTGAGGGGCAGAAGATGGATGGTGGAAGATGGGTGAACGAGTTGACATGGATGAGTTGGAAGGAGGATGGAAGGATGGAGATAAGATGGATGATTTGAGGGGCAGAAGATGGATAGATGGACAGAAGGTCGATGGATGAATTGAGGGATGATGGGTGGAAGATGGATGAATGACTTGATATGGATAAGTTGGAAGGAGGATGGAAGGATGGAGATAAGATGGATGATTTGATGGACAGAAGACGGATAGATGGGCAGAAGGTGGATGGATGAGTTGAGGGATGATGGGTGGAAGATGGAGGAATGAGTTGACATGGATGAGTCGGAAGGAGGATGGAAGGATGGAGATAAGATTGGATGGGCAGAAGACGGATAGATGGACAGAAGGTGGATGGTGGAAGATGGAGGAATGAGTTGACATGGATGAGTCGGAAGGAGGATGGAAGGATGGAGATAAGATGGATGACTTGAGGGGTAGAAGATGGATAGATGGACAGAAGGCGGATGGATGAGTTGAGGGATGATGGGTGGAAGATGGAGGAATGAGTTGACATGGATGAGTTGGAAGGAGGATGGCAGGATGGAGATAAGATGGATGATTTGAGGGGCAGAAGATGGATGGTGGAAGATGGGTGAACGAGTTGACATGGATGAGTTGGAAGGAGGATGGAAGGATGGAGATAAGATGGATGGGTGAGTTGATAGATGATGGGTGTAAGACGGACAGATGAGTTGATGGATGAGGGACAGAAGGTGGATGGATGAGCTGATGGATGGACAGAAGATAGAAAATGGATGGATGAGCAGATGGACAGAAGATGGGTGGATGAGTGTATGAATGGGCAGAAACTGGAGGAATGAGATGATGGATGGACAGAAGGTAGGTAGAAAATGGGTGGAAAATGGATGGATGGGAGGGAGATGGACAGAAGATGGACAGGTGAGGTGGTGGATAGATGGATGGAGAGCAAATGGGCAGCAGAGCTGGACGAGGGCCGGGCACGGCTTTACGAAGGGACACCTGGAAGCTGGAGGAGCAGAAGGGACAGAGGCGAGGCCGAGGGGGGGAGGACAGCCGTTGAGGGGGGGACGGCGGGGACCCCGGCTGAGCGCCCGCCCGCAGGTTTGGCAGCAAGGAGGAGTACATGGCCTTCATGAACGAGTTCCTGGAGCTTGAGTGGACCAGCATGCAACAGTTCCTCTACGAGATCTCCAACCTGGACACCCTCACCAACAGCACCAGCTTCGAGGGCTACATCGACCTGGGCCGCGAGCTCTCCACCCTGCACGCCCTCCTCTGGGAGGTCATGTCCCAGCTCAGCAAGGTACCCCGGTCACCTGGGACACCCCCCCCGACATGGGTGGGGGGGTCACCAGGACACCTGGGTCCTCTCCTGGGTGGTGAGCAGAGGCTTGGGTGCCTAGGTTCTCCTTGGGGGAGGTTTTGGCCTCCTGGATATCTGGGTGGGCACCATGGTGTCCCACCATGGGAGGTTGATGGGGTCCCATCCACCCATGTCCCACCACCACAGGAGGTTATTGGGGTCCCATCCACCCATGTCCCACCACGGGAGGTTATTGGGGTCCCATCCACCTGTGTCCCACCACAGGAGGTCGTTGGGGTCCCATCCACCCATGTCCCACCACCACAGGAGGTTATTGGGGTCCCATCCACCCGTGTCCCACCATGGGAGGTCGATGGGGTCCCATCCACCCATATCCCACCACCACAGGAGGTTATTGGGGTCCCATCCACCCATGTCCCACCACGGGAGGTTATTGGGGTCCCATCCACCTGTGTCCCACCACAGGAGGTCGTTGGGGTCCCATCCACCCATGTCCCACCACAGGAGGTTATTGGGGTCCCATCCACCCATGTCCCACCACGGGAGGTCATTGGGGTCCCATCCACCCGTGTCGCACCACGGGAGGTTATTGGGGTCCCATCCACCCGTGTCACACCACGGGAGGTCGTTGGGGTCCCATCCACCCATGTCCCACCACGGGAGGTTATTGGGGTCCCATCCACCCGTGTCACACCACGGGAGGTCGTTGGGGTCCCATCCACCCGTGTCCCCCCAGGGAAGGTTATTGGGGTCCCATCCACCCACGTCCCACCACGGGAGGTCCTTGGGGTCCCATCCACCCGTGTCCCACCACGGGAGGTCCTTGGGGTCCCAGCCCCCCCCGACCCCCCCAGGGGAGGTCAGTGGGGTGCCGGGGGGTGGGGTGGGGACGCGCGGCTGACCTGCCCCCCAGGAGGCCCTGCTGAAGCTGGGCCCGCTGCCCCGGCTGCTGACGGACATCAGCGTGGCCCTGCGCAACCCCCACCTGCAGCGGCAGCCGAGCCAGGGGGAGCGGCTGCCCCCCAAGGGGCTGGTGCTGCGGGGGCCCTCGGCCGACCTCCAGCCCTACCTCGTCCGCGACCTCAACAGGTGGGGACCCCCCCGAGAACCCCCCTGGGTCCCCCCCACATCCCCGTGGTATCTCCTCATGCTCATGGTACCGTCACATCCCTGTGGTACCTCCATCCTCGTGGTATCCCCACATCCCCGTGGTGCCCCCACATCCCTGTGGTACCCCCACATCCTTGTGGTACCCCCACATCCCCGTGGTATCCCCATATCCTTGTGGTACCTCCACATTCCCTGTGGTATCCCCACATCCCTGTGGTATCCCCACATTCCCGTGATACCCCCACATCCTCGTGGTATCCCCACATCCCCATGGTATCCCCACATCCCCGTGGTGCCCCCACATCCCTGTGGCACCCCCACATCCTCGTGGTACTCCCACATCCCTGTGGTACCCCACATCCCTGTGGTATCCCCACATCCTTGTGGTACCCCCACATGCCCGTGGTATCCCCATATCCCCATGGTACCCCCACATCCCTGTGGTATCCCCACATCCCTGTGGTATCCCCACATCCTCGTGGTATTCCTACATCCTCCTGGTACCTCCACATCCCCATGGTACCCCCACATCCCCATGGTACCCCCACATCCCTGTGGTATCCCCACATCCTCGTGGTACCTCCACATTCTCGTGGTACCCCCACATCCCCATGGTATCCCCACATTCCCGTGATACCCCCACATCCTCGTGGTATCCCCACATCCCCATGGTATCCCCACATCCCCGTGATATCCCCACATCCCCATGGTACCCCCACATCCCCACAGTACCCCCACATCCTCGTGATACCCCCACATCCCCATGTTATCTCCATCCCCACGGTACCTCCACATCCTCATGGTATCCCTACATCCTGCCCCCGTGTCCCCTCCCACTGTGTCCCCCCCATGTCCCCGTGGTGTCCCCCCCCATGTCACCCCGGTGGCCCTCAGTGTCACCTGGGGTGCGTCCCCACCGCCGTGGGTCCCCGTGGTCACCCGCTCTCTGCCCCCACAGCTCCGTTGACCTCCAGTCCTACATGGTGCGAGGCCTCAACAGGTGGGTGACGGGGACGGGATGGGGACAGGGATGCAGTTGGGATGGGGACAATGATGGGATGGGGATGGGGAGGGGATGGGAACAGGGATGCAGTTGGGATGGGGACAATGATGGGATGGAGATGGGGATGGGGACGGAGATGGAGATGGGATGGGGACAATGATGAGATGGGGACGGTGATGGGATGGGGCCAGGGATGCAGTTGGGATTGGGGACAACGATGGGATGGGGACGGTGATGGGATGGGGCCAGGAATGCAGTTGGGATGTGGAAATGATGGGATGGGGACGGGGATGGGATGGGGACAGGGATGTAGTTGGGATGGGGACAATGATGGGATGGGGACGGTGATGGGATGGAGATGGGGATGGGGATGGAGATGGGGATGGGATGGGGCGGGATGGGATGGGATGAGGATGAGGATGGGAATGGGAATGGGAATGGGGATGGGGATGGGATGGGGACAGAGATTAGGATGGGATGGGATGGGGATTAGGATGGGGATGGGACTGGGACTGGGATGGAGATTGGGTTGGGATGGGATGGGGACGGAGATTGGGTTGGGATGGGATGGGGACGGAGATTGGGATGGGATGGGGATGGGGACGGAGATTGGGATGGGATGGGGATGGGGATGGGACTGGGGTGGGGACAGAGATTGGAATGGGGATGAGGACAGAGATGGGGATGGGGATGGGACTGGGACTGGGATGGAGATTGGGATGGGATGGGATGGGATGGGATGGGATGGGATGGGATGGGGATAAGGATGGGGATGGGGATGGGGATGGGACTGGGGTGGGGACGGAGATTGGAATGGGGATGAGGACGGAGATGGGGATGGTATGGGATGGGGATGGGGATGAGGCTGGGATGGGGATGGAGATTGGGATGGGATGGGGAGGGAGATGGGGATGGGATGGGATGGGATGGGATGGGATGGGATGGGATGGGATGGGATGGGGCGGGATGGGATGAGGATGAGGATGGGGATGGAACTGGGATGGGGACGGAGATTGAGATGGGGATGAGGATGGAGATGGGGATGGAATGGGGATGAGAGTGGGATTTGGACGAAGATTGGGATGGCATGAGGATGAGGATGGGGATGGGAGTGGGATGAGGACGGAGATTGGGCTGGGATGGGGATGGAGATGAGGGTGGGACGGGATGGGATGGGATGGGATGAGGATGGGGATGGGACTGGGATGAGGATCGAGATTGAGATGGGAGGGGGATGGGGACGGAGATGGGGTGGGATGGGGATGGGATGGGGCGGGATGGGATGAGGATGGGGATGGGACTGGGATTGGGATGGAGATTGGGATGGGGCGGGATGGGATGAGGATGGGGATGGGACTGGGATTGGGATGGAGATTGGGATGGGATGGGATGGAGTGGGACGGGATGAAGATGGGGATAGGACTGGGATGGGGACAGGACTGGGATGGGGACAGAGATTGGGAGGGGATGGGATGGGATGGATGGGATAAGGATGGGGATGGGGATGGGACTGGGATGGGGATGGGAACGAGATGAAGCCAGGGCCGAGGCCAGCGTGGGGACCTCTCTCCGCGCGCCCCCCCTCCGGAGATCCCCACCTCACCCTGACCCCCACCCTCCGTAGCTCCATGGAGGTGCCCCGCCTGCCCTCCCCGCCGCAGGAGAAGGGGCCGCAGGAGGTGCTGGTGCTGAGCCGTCCCCCCCTGGCCCGCTCCTCTCCCGCCTACTGCACCAGCAGCTCCGACCTGACGGAGCCCGAGGGGGGCCGGGGGGCTCTGGGGGTGGGCAAGAGCGTCTCCATGTTGGACCTTCAAGACGGCCGCGTTGACAGCGTCCCTAGTTTGCCCGCCGAGCTGCTCGCCGCCGGTGGTCCGGCCCCGGGAGGGGCTGGAGGGGGGCTGCGTCCCGGCCGCCTCTCGCAGGGCAGCGCCTCCAGCCTGGCCCCCCCTCGCCTGGGGGTACCGGAGCCGGGGGGGCCGCAGTTGCGGGTCCCCCTCTCCTTCCAGAACCCCCTTTTTCATTTGGCGGCCGACGGACCCTTGCGGGGACCCGAGCCGGGGGGTGAGGGGCCCTTCGCCCCCCCCCTGCACGGGTACAGCAAGAGCGAGGAACTGGCGGCGCCCCCCCCCAAGCACATCACCCACAGCCACAGCTACAGCGACGAGTTCGCCCGGCCGGGGGGGGACTTCGGCCGGCGGCAGCTCTCCCTCCAGGACAGCCTGGCCCCCCCCCAGATCACCATCGGGGCCCCCCCGCCCCCCACCCCTCGGGGGGCGCGGGCGGGGAAAGGGGGGGGACCGGGGCCGGCGGCCCTGGGGGTGCCCTCCAAACCCCGGCCGGCCAGCGGGAACCTGCTGGCGTCCCCCGAACCGTCTTACGGACCCCCCCGCTCCCGGCAGCCCTCCCTGGCTAAGGAGGCGTCGGTGGCCGGGATGAAGCCGCCGGTCACCAAGCAGGTTGGGGGGGGACGGGATGTGGGGGACATGGGGGACATGGGGGAGATGGGGGGACATGGGGGCTATGGGGGACATGGGGACATGACGGGACATGGGGGACATGGGGGAGATGGGGGACATGGTGGGGACATGGGGACATGGGGGACATGGGGCATGGCAGGGATGGAAGCACATGGTAGAGATGGAGGACATGGTAGGGATGGAGGACATGGAGACATGGTGGCAATGGGGGACATGGTGGGGACATGGGGGCTATGGGGGACATGGGGACATGGGGGAGATGGGGGACATGGGGGACATGGTGGGGACATGGGGTCATGGGGGACATGGGGCATGGCAGGGATGGAAGGACATGGTAGAGATGGAGGACACGGTAGGGATGGAGGACATGTGGACATGGTGGCAATGGGGGACATGGTGGGGACATGGGGGCTATGTGGGACATGGAGACATGGGGATGGGGACATGGGGGACATGGTGGGGACATGGGGACATGGGGGACATGGGGCATGGCGGGGATGGAAGGACATGGTAGAGATGGAGGACATGGTAGGGATGGAGGACATGGGGACATGGTGGCAATGGGGGACATGGTGGGGACATGGGGGCTATGGGGGACATGGGGACGTGGGGGAGATGGGGGATATGGTGGGGACATGGGGACATGGGGGACATGGTGGGGACATGGGGACAGGGGGGACATGGGGCATGGCAGGGATGGAAGGACATGATAGAGATGGAGGACATGGTAGGGATGGAGGACATGGAGACATGGTGGCGATGGGGGACGTGGTGGGGACATGGGGGCTATGGGGGACATGGAGACATGGGGATGGGGACATGGGGGACATGGTGGGGACATGGGGGACATGGGGCATGGCGGGGATGGAAGGACATGGTAGAGATGGAAGACACGGTAGGGATGGAGGACTTGGGGACATGGTGCCAATGGGGACATGGTGGGGACATGGGGACTATGGGGGACTTGGGGACATGGGTGACATGGGGCATGGTGGAGATGGAAGGTCATGGGGGACATGGCGGGACATGGTAAGGGAGTAGGGGGACATGGGGGACGTGGGGACACAGGACACGGGGGGGACAGGGCGGCCTGCTGCGGGGACACGCCGTGGGGACAAGAGGGACCAAACCTGTCCCTGTGCCCCCCTCCCACCCCACCACATCCCCCCAGGCCTCACAAACGCCGTCGACGCTGAACCCGGTGATGCCGGCGGCGGAGCGCACGGTGGCCTGGGTGTCCAACATGCCGCACCTCTCGGCCGACATCGAGAGCTCCCACATCGAGCGCGAGGAGTACAAACTCAAGGAGTACTCCAAGTCCATGGACGAGAGCCGGCTGGACCGGGTAGGGACCACCGGCGGACCCAGGCGTCCGGGGCTGGGTGGGGCAGGGATCCCGGGGACCCAGACGGCCGGAGCCCAGAAGGTGACCCTGGTGACATAGGCCCTAGGGACACAGGTCCCAGGAGATGACCCTGATGGACCCCAGGTCCCGGGGACCCAGGAGTCCAAGGCACAGGAGATGACCCTGATGGACCCCAGGTCCTGGGGACCCACGTGTCCAGACCCCAGGAGATGACCCTGATGGATGCAGGTGTCCAGACCCCAGGAGATGACCCTGATGGACCCCAGGTCCTGGGGATCCAGGTGTCCAGACCCCAGGAGATGACTCTGATGGACGCAGGTGTCCAAGGCCCTGGAGATGACCCTGATGGACCCCAGGTCCTGGGGACCCACGTGTCCAGACCCCAGGAGATGACCCTGATGGATGCAGGTGTCCAGACCCCAGGAGATGACCCTGATGGACCCCAGGTCCTGGGGACCCAGGTGTCCAAGGCCCAGGAGATGACCCTGATGGATGCAGGTGTCCAGACCCCAGGAGATGACCCTGATGGACCCCAGGTCCTGCGGACCCAGGTGTCCAAGGCCCAGGAGATGACCCTGATGGATGCAGGTGTCCAGACCCCAGGAGATGACCCTGATGGACCCCAGGTCCTGCGGACCCAGGTGTCCAAGGCCCAGGAGATGACCCTGATGGACCCCACGTGT
This sequence comes from Gavia stellata, assembly GCF_030936135.1. Classification (NCBI taxonomy): domain Eukaryota; kingdom Metazoa; phylum Chordata; class Aves; order Gaviiformes; family Gaviidae; genus Gavia; species Gavia stellata. Next base: position 164,480 of record NC_082632.1, on the reverse strand, counting down.
CCAGACCCCAAGAGATGACCCTGATGGACCCCAGGTCCTGGGGACCCACGTGTCCAGACCCCAGGAGATGACCCTGATGGACGCAGGTGTCCAGACCCCAGGAGATGACCCTGATGGACCCCAAGTCCTGGGGACCCAAGTGTCCAGACCCCAGGAGATGACCCTGATGGACGCAGGTGTCCAGACCCCAGGAGATGACCCTGATGGACCCCAGGTCCTGGGGATCCAGGTGTCCAGACCCCAGGAGATGACCCTGATGGACCCCAGCTCCTGGGGACCCACGTGTCCAGACCCCAGGAGATGACCCTGATGGACACAGGTGTCCAAGGCCCTGGAGATGACCCTGATGGACCCCAGGTCCTGGGGACCCAAGTGTCCAGAGCCCTGGAGATGACCCTGATGGACCCAGGTGTCCAGACCCCAGCAGATGACCCTGATGGACCCCAGGTCCTGGGGATCCAGGTGTCCAGACCCCAGGAGATGACCCTGATGGACCCCAGGTCCCGGGGACCCAGGTGTCCAGACCCCTGGAGATGACCCTGATGGACCCCAGGTCCCGGGAACCCAGGTGTCCGGACCCCAAGAGATGACCCTGATGGACACAAGTGTCTGGGCGTCACCATGTTGGGAACCCGGGTGTTTGGGTGTCACCGTACGGGCTCCCAGGTGTTTGGGTGTCACCATGCTGGGGACCTAGATGTTTGGTCATGACCATGATGGGGACCCAGCTGTCTGGGTGCCATCATGGTGGGGACCCAGGTGTTTGGGTGTCACCATACATGGTCCCAGGTGTTCGGGTGTCACCATGGTGGGGACCTAGGTGTCCAAATGTCACCATGGTGGGGTCCCAGGTGTTTGGGTGTCATTTTGGTGGGGACCTAGATGTTAGGTCATGACCATGGTGGGGACCTAGGTGTTTGAGCATCACCATTGAGGGGTCCTAGGTGTCCAGGCATGGTGGGGACCCAGATGTTTGGGTGTCACCATGGTGGGGACCCAGGTGTTTGGGTGTCACCTTGGTGGGGACCTAGATGTTAGGTCATGACCATGGTGGGGTCCTAGATGTTTGGTCATGACTTTGATGGGGACCTAGGTGTCCAGGCATCACCGTGGTGGGGACGCAGGTATTCGGGTGTCACCGTGGAGGGGACCCAGGTGTCTGGGTGTCACCGTTGGGGGACCCCAGGCATCCGGCCGTGGTGGGGCTGGGGAGATGGCGCCGGTGCCCTGCAGTGTGGGCTGTGGCAGGTGAAGGAGTACGAGGAGGAGATCCACTCGCTGAAGGAGCGGCTGCACATGTCCAACCGCAAGCTGGAGGAGTACGAGCGGCGCCTGGTGTCGCAGGAGGAACAGACGAGCCGCATCCTGCTGCAGTACCAGCACCGCCTGGAGCAGAGCGAGAAGCGCCTGCGGCAGCAGCAGGCGGAGAAGGACTCCCAGATCAAGAGCATCATCGGCAGGTGAGGGAGGGACCCGGCCCCGGGGACAGCGAGGGGACACCGGGGACGCTGGAGGTGGGGTGGGGAGGGAGAGGGGGATGGGGGGGGACGGGGGGACTTGGGGGTGAGGGGACATGGAGGGATGTGGGGGCATGGAGGGACATTAGGGATAGAGTGGGAGATGGAGGACATGGGGACGCGGAGGCACATGGGGACACAAAGGGACAGAGTGGGACATGGAGGACAGGGGGACACAGAGGGACATGAGGGACATAATGGGACATGGAGGATATGGGGACGCAGAGGGACACGGGGACACAGGGACATGAGGGACAGAGTGGGACATGGAGGACATGGGAACACAGAAGGACATGGGGACACAGAGGGACATGAGGGACAGTGGGACATGGAAGACATGGGGACGTAAAGGGACGTGGGGACACAGAGGGGCATGAGGGACAGAGTGGGACATGGAGGACATGGGGACGCAGAGGGACATGGGGACACAGAAGGACATGGGGACATAGATGGACATGGAGGATATGGGGACGCAGAGGGACATGGGGACACAGAGGGACATTAGGGACGTAGATGGACGTGGAGGACGTGGGGACTCAGAGGGACATGAGGACATGGACGGACATGAGGAACATGGTGGGACATGGAGGACATGGGGACGCAGAGGGACATGGGGACACAGAGGGACATGAGGGACAGAGTGGGACATGGAGGACATGGGAACACAGAAGGACATGGGGACATAGATGGACATGCAGGATATGGGGACGCAGAGGAACAGGGGGACACAGAGGGACACGAGGGACATAATGGGACATGGAGGATATGGGGACGCAGAGGGACATGGGGACACAGAGGGACATTAGGGACAGAGTGGGACATGGAGGACATGGGGACGTAGATGGACGTGGAGGACATGGGGACGTAGAGGGACATTAGGGACAGAGTGGGACATGGAGGACATGGGGACATGGAGGGACATGGGGACGTAGATGGACATGGAGGACATGGGGACACAGGGACATGGGGACATGGATGGACATGAGGAACATGGTGGGACATGGAGGACACGGGGACACAGAGGGACACGAGGGACATAATGGGACATGGAGGATATGGGGACGCAGAGGGACATGGGGACACAGAGGGACATGGGGACATAGAAGGAGTTCAAGGCAATAGAGGGACATGGAGGACATGGGGACACAGAGGGACATGGGGACATGAAGGGACGTGGGGATTATAGGGACACAGAGGGACATGGGGACACAGGAGGAGTTGGAGGCAGTAGAGGGACATAGAGGGACATGGGGTACTTGACACAGAGGGACATGGGGACATAGTGGGACATGGAGGACATGGGGACACAGAGGGACATGGGGACGTAGATGGACATGCAGGATATGGGGACGCAGAGGAACATGGGGACACAGAGGGACGTGGGGACACAGAGGGACATGGGGACACAGAGGGACATGGGGACGTAGATGGACATGCAGGATATGGGGACGCAGAGGGACATGAGGACACAGAGGGACATGGGGACACAGAGGGACATGCAGGATACGGGGCCATAGCAGGACATGGGGGTGTCCCCTCGTGTCCCCGGGGAGGGTGGCAGCCTGTCCCCACCATGTCCCTGTTCGTCCCCAGGGTGTCCCTGGGGGGTGGCAGCCTGTGCCTGGGGGGGTCCCTGGGGGTGGCAGTGTGTCCCCAGGGCTGTCCCCACGACCTGGGGTGTCCCCATGATCTGGGGGTGTCCCTGGGGTGTCCCTGGGAGTGTCCCCGTGACCCAGAGTGTCCCTGGGGTGTCCCTGGGATTGTCCCCATGACCTGGGGGTGTCCCTGGGGTGTCCCTGGGAGTGTCCCCATGACCCAGAGTGTCCCTGGGGTGTCCCTGGGGTGTCCCTGGGATTGTCCCCATGACCCAGGGTGACCCTTAGAGTATCCCTGGGATTGTCCCCATGACCTGGGGTGTCCCTGGGATTGTCCCTGTGAACTGGGGTGTCCCCAACGGTGCCCCCATGACCTGGGGGTGTCCTTGGGGTGTCTCTGGGGTTGTGCCCATGACCCGGTGTGTCCCTGGGATTGTCCCCATAACCTGGGGGTGTCCCTGGGGTGTCCCTGGGATTGTCCCCATGAGCCGGGGTGTCCCTGGGGTGTCCCTGGGATTGTCCCTGTGACCCGGGGTGTCCCTGGGGTGTCCCTGGGATCGTCCCCATGACCTGGGGGTGTCCCTGGGGTGTCCCTGGGATTGTCCCCGTGACCCAGGGTGTCCCTGGGGTGTCCCTGGGATTGTCCCTGTGACCCGGGGTGTCCCTGGGGTGTCCCCAGGAGTGTCCCCATGACCCGGTGTGTCCCTGGGATTGTCCCCATGACCCAGGGTGACCCTTAGAGTATCCCTGGGATTGTCCCCATGACCTGGGGTGTCCCTGGGGTGTCCCTGGGATTGTTCCCATGACCTCGGGGTGTCCCTTAGAGTATCCCTGGGATTGTCCCCATGACCTGGGGTGTCCCTGGGGTGTCCCTGGGATTGTCCTCATGACCCGGTGTGTCCCTGGGATTGTCCCCATGACCTGGGGGTGTCCCTGGGATTGTCCCTGTGACCCGGGGTGTCCCTGGGGTGTCCCCAGGAGTGTCCCCATGACCTGGGGTGTCCCTGGGATTGTCCCTATGACCTGGGGTGTCCCTTAGAGTATCCCTGGGATTGTCCCCATGACCTGGGGTGTCCCTGGGGTGTCCCTGGGATTGTCCCCATGACCTCGGGGTGTCCCTTAGAGTATCCCTGGGATTGTCCCCATGACCTGGGGTGTCCCTGGGGTGTCCCTGGGATTGTCCCCATGACCTCGGGGTGTCCCTTAGAGTATCCCTGGGATTGTCCCCATGACCTGGGGTGTCCCTGGGGTGTCCCTGGGATTGTCCCCATGACCTCGGGGTGTCCCTTAGAGTATCCCTGGGATTGTCCCCATGACCTGGGGTGTCCCTGGGGTGTCCCTGGGATTGTCCTCATGACCCGGTGTGTCCCTGGGATTGTCCCCATAACCTGGGGGTGTCCCTGGGGTGTCCCTGGGATTGTCCCCATGACCTGGGGGTGTCCCTGGGATTGTCCCTGTGACCCAGGGTGTCCCTGGGGTGTCCCCAGGACTGTCCCCATGCCCCCGGTGAAGCCTGGCCCCGGGGGTGGTGTCCCCCTGCGGGGGGTGGGGGGGGGCGTCCCCGGGGTTGGCAGCGGGACCCCGGGGGGGTGTCCCCGTGTCCCCGGGGTGCCCCCCCCGGGGGTGGCAGCGTGACCCCGGTGAAGCCTGGCCCCGCAGGCTGATGCTGGTGGAGCAGGAGCTGCGCAGGGATCACTTGGGCGCCCACGACCCCCCCGAGGGCCGGCGGCGGCTGCTCGACGCTCAGGTGGAAATTACAATGTCATTGCTCTGCTCCGTGTGACATCGGCCATCCCACGCCGCGCTGGGGCCGGGGCCCGGGGTGGAGAGGCTGGGGGCACCCATGGGTGGGGGTATGGGTGGCCTTAGGGGGTTATGGGCACCCCTAGTGGGGTGTATGGGCATCATTGGGGGGGTATTGGGGGGGCTGTGGGCACCCCAGGTGGGGTATGGGCACCCCTTGGGGCGGGGGGGGGAGTGTGGGGGGGTATGGGCACCCATGGGTGGGGGTATGGGTGTCCTGAGGGGTTATGGGCACCCATGGGTGGGGTATGGGCACCCCTAGTGGGGTGTATGGGCATCATTGGGGGGGTATTGGGGGGGCTGTGGGCAGCCCAGGTGGGGTATGGGCACCCCTTGGGGCGGGGGGGGAGTGTGGGGGGGTATGGGCACCCATGGGTGGGGGTATGGGTGTCCTGAGGGGGTTATGGGCACCCATGGGTGGGGTATGGGCACCCCTAGTGGGGCGTATGGGCATCATTGGGGGGGGGGGTCTGTGGGCACCCCAGGTGGGGTATGGGCACCCCTTGGCAGGGGGGAGTGTGGGGGGGGTATGGGCACCCATGGGTGGGGGTATGGGTGTCCTTAGGGGGTTATGGGCACCCATGGGTGGGCTATGGGCTTCATTGGGGGGGTATTGGGGGGGGTCTGTGGGCACCCCAGGTGGTGTATGGGCACCCCTTGGGGGGGGGTATGGGCACCCATGGGTGGGGGTATGGGTGTCCTTACGGGGTTATGGGCACCCTGTGGGGGGGGAGGTATGAGCACCCATGGGGGGTTACTGGCAGCCCCCGGGGGGGGGGGGTGGGCACCCATGGATTGGGGCATGGGCACCCTTGGGGGGGGGTCATGGGCACGTGGGGGGGGATAAGGGCACCCATGGGGGGTATTGGCACCCCGGGGGGGGGGGGGGTGTTGGTGACCTATGGGGGGGGGCTTTGGTCACCTATGGGGGGACAGGGCCATCCCTAGAGGGGACATGGGGATGTTGGGGGGGGGGGGGGGGGCGGAACGGACATGGTGGCCCCTGGGGGTGGGGGGGGAATGTTGTCACCCCTGGAGGGGGGGGCACAAGGGGACAGAGACATCCCTGGGGGGGGATATGGGGACCCACAGGGGAAGTGGAGGGGACAGGGCCACCCCTGGGGGGGACATAGGGACCCCAGGAGGGACACAGGCACCCCTGGGGGGGGGACAGGGCCACCCCCAGTGGGGACCTGGTGACCCACAGGGGGATTGGGGTGGGGGTGGGGGAGACAGGGCCACCCCCAAGGGGGACATGGTCACCCCTGGGGGTGGGGACAGGGCCATCCCCAGTGGGGACAAGGCCACTTCCTGGGGGGACATGGGCACCCCTCTGGGGGACAGGGCCACCCCTGGGGGTACACAGTCACCCCTGGGGGGGGACAGGGCCACCCGTGGGGGGACAAAGTGACCCCCAGGGGGGACAGGGCCACCCCTGGGGGTACAAAGTGACCCCCAGGGGGCACAAAGCCATTCCCAGTGGGGACAGGGCCACCCCTGGGGGGACACGGTCACCCCCCAGCAGGGACAGGGCCACCTCCAGGGACACTAGAGGGACGTGGTGACCCCCAGGGGGGACAGGGCCACCCCTGGGGGGACAAAGTGACCCCCGGGGGGCACAAAGCCATCCCCAGTGGGGACAGGACCACCCCTGGGGGGACACAGTCACCCCCAGCCTAGGGACAGGGCCACCAGCATGTCCCCAAAGCCACCTGCCCGCCCCCCCCCAAGTGACGGAGCCGGTGACGGACCCCCTCCTTGGGTTGGGGTCACCCCCCAACCACCTCAGGGCCACCTTCCCACCCACCCCCCGCCCCAAAGGCCACCACCGGGACACGGCGTGTCCCCAAGTCCCTGTGTCCCCCCCCTCCCGAGTCCCCCCCCCCCTCCCTCCGCGGGGACGAGCGTGTCCCCCCGCGGTGGCCCTGACCCCCGTGTCTCTCTTCGTCCTAGCTGTCCGTCAGGTAGCGCGGGCCAGCCCTGCCATTGTCACGGGACCCTCGGCCTCCGGTGACACGCCAGGTGGGTCCTCCCGTCCCCGTCCCCGTCCCTGTCCCCTCTCCCCCTAGGTAGCGCCCAGGGGACATGGGGGAACCCTTGGGGACACGATGCTGGGGTGTCCCCGAGGGTCACCGGGAACCCTTGAGGACATGGATCCAGGGTGTCCCCATGTCCCTCAGGGACACTGGGAACCCTTGGGGACATGGACCAGGGTGTCCCCTTGTCCCTTCTTTGTCCCTATGTCCCTCAGGGACACTGGGAACATTGGGGACAGGGATTCAGGATGTCCCCAAGACCCTCTTGTGTCCCCATGTCCCTCAGGGACAGTGGGAACATTGGGGACATGGATCCAGGATGTCCCCATGTCCCTTCTGTGTCCCCACATCCCTCAGGGACACTGGGAACATTGGGCACAGGGATCCAGGATGTCCCCAAGACCCTCTTGTGTCCCCATGTCCCTCAGGGGCACTGGGAACATTGGGGACATGGATCCAGGGGGTCCCCAAGACCTTCTTGTGTCCCCATGTCCCTCAGGGACACTGGGAACCTTTGGGGACATGGATCCAGGGTGTCCCCATGTCCCTTCTGTGTCCCCACATCCCTCAGGGACACTGGGAACATTGGGCACAGGGATCCAGGATGTCCCCAAGACCCTCTTGTGTCCCCATGTCCCTCAGGGGCACTGGGAACATTGGGGACATGGATCCAGGGGGTCCCCAAGACCTTCTTGTGTCCCCATGTCCCTCAGGGACACTGGGAACCTTTGGGGACATGGATCAGGGTGTCCCCATGTCCCTTCTGTGTCCTCATGTCCCTCAGGGACACTGGGAACATTGGGGACATGGATCCAGGATGTCCCCAAGACCCTCTTGTGTCCCCATGTCCCTCAGGGACACTGGGAACCCTTGGGGACACGGATCCAAGGTGTCCCCTTGTCCTTCTTATGTCCCCATGTCCCCCAGGGACATTGGGAACCCTTGGGGACATAGATCCAGGGTGTCCCCATGTCATCCCCCACCCCGTCCCACATCCCCCCGGCACCTCTGTGACACAGATCCGGTGTCCCTGTCCCACCTGTGTCATGACCAGGACATGCCACAGGGACATCCTTGTCCCCTCCTGCTGTCCTTTGTCTCTTGTCTATCCGGGGGACATGGATCCGGACTGTCCCCATGTCCCTCTTGTGTCCCCATGTGTCCCAGGGTCACTGGGAACCCTTGGGGACACAGACCGTGGGTGTTCCCATGTCCCTCCTGTGTCCCCATGTCCCCCAGGGACACTGAGAACACTTGGGGGGACATGCATGGACCCAGGGTGTCCCCATGTCCCTTCTGTGTCCCATGCCCCTCTTGTGTCCCCATGTCCCCTTGGGGACATGGATCCAGGGTGTCCCCATGTCCCTTGGGACACCAGGGAGTCTTTGAGGACATGGATCTGCAGTGTTCCCATGTCCTTCCTGTGTCCCCATGTCCCTCAGGGACACTGGGAACCCTTGGGGACATGGATCCAGGTGTCCCCATGTCCCTCCTGTGTCCCCCTGGGACACTGGGAACCCATGGGGACATGGATCCGGGTGTCCCCATGTCCCTCATGTGTCCCCCTGGGACACTGGGAACCCTTGGGGACATGGATCCGGACTGTCCCTATGTCCCTCTTGTGTCCCCATGTCCCTCAGGGACACTGGGAACACTGGGGACATGGATCCAGGTGTCCCCATGTCCTTCATGTGTCCCCCTGGGACACTGGGAACACTGGGGACATGGATCCAGGATGTCCCCAAGACCTTCTTGTGTCCCCATGTCCCTCAGGGACACTGGGAACATTTGGGGCATGGATCCAGATGTCCCCATGTCCCTCCTGTGTCCCCCCTGGGACACAGGGAACCCTTGGGGACATGGATCCAGGCGTCCCCATGTCCTTCATGTGTCCCCCTGGGACACTGGGAACCCTTGGGGACATGGATCCAGGCGTCCCCATGTCCTTCATGTGTCCCCCTGGGACACTGGGAACCCTTGGGGACATGGATCCGGGTGTCCCCATGTCCTTCATGTGTCCCCCTGGGACACTGGGAACACTGGGGACATGGATCCAGGATGTCCCCATGTCCTTCATGTGTCCCCATGTCCCTCAGGGACACTGGGAACATTTGGGACAGGGATCCAGGATGTCCCCAAGACCTTCTTGTGTCCCCATGTCCCTCAGGGACACTGGGAACATTTGGGACATGGATCCAGGTGTCCCCAAGTCCCTCTTGTGTCCCCACGTCCCCCTTAGGGACATGGATCTGGGCTGTCCCCATGTCCCCTTGGGGCCACAGCTCTGGGCTGTCCCCATCCCGCTTATGTCCCCCACGGGGGTGACAACAGTGGGGACAACAGTGTCACTGTCCCCTCTGGGGGTGGCCGGGTTTGGGGGGGCGGGGGGCCACCCACCGTCCCCAGCGCTGGCGCCCGCCGTCACCCGCCTCGTCTCCATCCTCGTGTCTCGTGTCCGTCCCCATCTCACCTCACCCGTGGGGGGGTGGGAGGTGACACGCGCGTCCCTGTGCCATGTCCTGTCCGGAGGGAGGTGGGGGGACGGGATGGGGACATTTGGGGGGGGGTAGGGGGGGTCCTGCCAGCGCCGGAGGGTCCCACTGAGCCACCGCAGGTGAGTGCCGCACCGCGTTGGTGGGGGGGGGGACGGACAGCGGGTGGCACAGGGGGTGGGTGGGTGGGTGGCTTGGGGACAGTTGGGGACACTTTTAGGAGGGGGGGAGACGAACGGGGGGGGTGAATGAACCCCCTCGGTACCTTACAGGAGAGGCAGCTTTCCGCCATGGGTGCAGCAGACCCGGGTGTGAGCTGGGCCGGGGGGGTCCCCGTGCGGCCCCCGCCTCCGCCCCCGCCACCCCAGATCACGGCCAACGGCGAGCTGCGCGGCCCCGCTGCTGAGCACTAGCCCCCGCCCCGGGGGTCACCGGGACCCCCCCCAACCCCCCGCCCCGGGGCTGGCGGCGGCCCCCCCGGAGACCCCCGGGGAAGAGAAGGCGGAGGGGAGGGCGAGGGAGGGCGGGAAGGACACCCCACCCACCCCCCCACTCCCTCTCTCCCTCCCCGGCCTCGTGCGACGCACGGGGAGGCCCTGGAGCGAGGGGAGGCCTCGTGCAAGAGCTCCTCGTGCAAGAGCTCCTCGTGCGACAGGAGCAGGGAGGCCTCGTGAAAGGGCTCCTCGTGCAAGAGCTCCTCGTGCAAGAGCTCCTCGTGCGACAGGAGCAGGGAGGCCTCGTGAAAGGGCTCCTCGTGCAAGAGCTCCTCGTGCAAGGGCTCCTCGTGCGACAGGAGCAGGGAGGCCTCGTGAACGGGCTCCTCGTGCAAGGACTCCTCGTGCGACAGGAGCAGGGAGGCCTCGTGCAAGGGCTTGTCGTGAAAGGGCTCCTCGTGCAACAGGAGCAGAGAGGCCGGCTCCTCGTGCAAGGGCTCCTCGGGCGATGGGAGCAGGGAGGCCTCGTGCAAGGGCTCCTCGTGCGACAGGAGCAGGGAGGCCTCGTGCAAAGGCTCTTCGTGCAAGGGCTCCTCGTGCAACAGCTCCTCGTCCAACAGGAGCAAGAAGGCCTCGTGCAAGGGCTTCTCCTGCAAGGGCTTCTCGTGCAAGGGCTCCTCGTGCAACAGGAGCGGGGAGGCCTCGTGCAAGGGCACCTCGTGCACCAGCACCTCGTGCAACGGGAGCAAGGAGGCCTTGTGCGACGGCTCCTTGTGCAACAGCTCCTTATGCAATGGCACCTCAGACAAGGGGAGCAGGGAGACCTGGTGCAACAGCTCTCCTCGTGCACCAGGATTGGGGAAGGCCTCGTGCAACAGCTCCTCGTGCGATGGGAAGAAGGAGGCCTCGTGCAACAGCTCCTCGTGCACCGGGACAGGGGTGGCCTCGTGCATCGGCTCCTCGTGCATTGGGTCCTTCTGCAATGGGGGCGGGGAGGCCTCGTGCAACAGCTCCTCGTGCAACAGCTCCTCGTGCACCGGGACTGGGGAAGCCTGGTACATCAGCTCCTCGTGCAACAGCTCCTCGTGCACCGGGACAGGGGTGGCCTCGTGCATCGGCTCCTCATGCATCGGGTCCTTGTGCAATGGGGGCGGGGAGGCCTCGTGCGCCGGCTCCTCGTGCACCGGCTCCTCGTGCACCGGGACTGGGGCGACCTTGTGCACCGGGAGCGGGACGGCCTCGTGCACCGGGACTGGGCTGGCCTCGTGCATTGGCTCCTCGTGCACTAGGATCAGGCCAGCCCTCGTGCACCGGCTCCTCGTGCAGCGAGACTCGGGGCGGGGGGGGGGAGCGGCGGGGAGGAGGGGGGGCCCTCGTGCATCAGGATCACGGTGGCCTCGTGCAACGGGATCGGGGTGGCCTCGTGCAATGGCTTCTTGCGCTCCAGGACCGGGCATCCCTCGTGCGACACCTCCCCGTGCACCAGGACCAGAACTCCCTCGTGCATCACCTCCCCGTGCACCAGGACCAGGCCAGCCCCTCCGCCGACACCCCTCCCACCCCCACCCCCAAAACCTCCTCGTGCATCACCCTCCTTGCACCAGGACCGGACCTCCCCTCGTGCATCAGCTCCTCGTGCATCACCACCCAACCACCCCTCGTGCACCAGCCTCCCCGCGCACCAGGCCCGGACCTTCCCCTCGTGCATCACGTCACCGGGCAGCCCTTGTGCATCGCCTCCCTCGTGCACCGGGACCGGACATCCCTCGTGCATCACCTCCCTCGTGCACCGGCCTCTCTCGTGCACCAGGCCCCGGGGCAGCCCTCGTGCATCGTCTCCTCGTGCACCAGGACCGGAGCTCCCCGTGCGACACCTCCCCGTGCAGCAGCATCCCCCCCTCCTGCCCCGTGCACCACGCCGGGGACCCCCCTTCCCACCCACCCCCCACTTCCTCGTGCATCGTCTCTCGTGCATCGCACCCCCACACCCCGTGCACCAGGAGCTGCAGGAACCCCCCACCCACCCAGCTCCGTCGTGCAGCAGCATCGCCGGGCACCGCGACCGGGGCGTCACCGTGCACCAGGGACCGGGGTGTCCCCGTGCGACGGCATCGGGGTGTCCCCGTGCACCAGGACCGGGGTGTCCCCATGCGATGGCATCGGGGTGTCCCTGTGCACCAGGACCGGGGTGTCCCCATGCGATGGCATCGGGGTGTCCCCGTGCACCAGGCCCAGGGTGTCCTCGTGCGACAGCATTGGGGTGTCCCCATGCAATGGCATCAGGGTGTCCCCGCGCACAAGGCCTGGGGTGTCCCTGTGCGATGGCATTGGGGTGTCCCCGTGCAATGGCATCGGGGTGTCCCTGTGCACCAGGACCGGGGCATCACCGTGCAATGGCATTGGGGTGTCCCCGTGCAATGGCATTGGGGTGTCCCTGTGCAATGGCATTGGGGGTGTCCCCACGCAACGGCATCAGGGTGTCCCTGTGCACCAGGACCGGGGTGTCACCGTGTGATGGCATTGGGGTGTCCCCGTGCGACAGCATCAGGGTGTCCCTGTGCGATGGCATCGGGGTGTCCCCGTGCGACAGCATCAGGGTGTCCCTGTGCGATGGCATTGGGGTGTCCCCGTGCGACGGCATTGGGGTGTCCCCATGTGATGGCACTGAGGTGTCCCCGTGCACCAGGACCGGGGTGTCCCCGTGCAATGGCATTGGGGTGTCCCCGTGCACTGTCCCCTGCTCCCCGCTTCCTCGTGCCCGGGGACGGGGCCACCTCGTGCATCGTGTCCCCCCCCCCTCCCCGCCACGTGCCACCGGCCCCGGCCTCGCACCCCCCCGGAGGGACACCATGTCCATCATCCGCCGTGCACTGGGACCCCCTCAATGCACCGGGGACCCCCCCCAAAAATGCACTGGGACCCCTCAATGCACCGGGACCCCCCCCCATTTCACCGGGACTCCCAATGCACCGGGACCCCCCCCATTTCACCGGGACCGCCCATTTCACCGGGACCCCCCCCATCTCACCGGGACCCCCCCATTTCACCGGGACTCCCCCACATTTCATCGGGACCCCCAACGCACCGGGACCCCCCCCCCATTTCACCGGGCCCCCCAATGCACCGGGCCCCCCAATGCACCGGGACCCCCCCCCCTTTCACCGGGACCCCCCATTTCACCGGGACCCCCCCCCCATTTCACCGGGCCCCCCCAATGCACCGGGACCCCCCCCCATTTCACCGGGACCCCCCATTTCACCGGGACCCCCCCCCCATTTCACCGGGACCCCTCAATGCACCGGGACCCCCCATTTCACCGGGACACCCCAATGCACCGGGACCCCCGCAATGCACCGGGACCCCCCCCCCCCCCCCCCATTTCACCGGGACCCCCAACGCACCGGGACACCCCCCCCACCGGGCGCCCCCCCTGCACCAGGCCCCCCCTCCCCCCCCGCTTCACCGCCCCCCCCCGTTCAGCGGCCCCCGGTGCCCCCCCGGTGCCCCGGCCCGGGCCCGCCGCAGCCCCGACAATCCGCCGCCCGCGGGCGGCCCCAGGGCGGGTCTGGGCTGGCTCCAACCCCCGCCGGGGCCGCCGCTGCCCGCGGAGCCTTTAATAAACTCGGATCGGTCTTGTAGCCCCGCCTACCGAGGGGCGGGGCTGGGGCGGGGCGGGCGGGGCGGCCAATGGCTGCGCGATCTGGGAGGAGGGGCAGGGAGATGGAGGGGGGTGGGCGGGGCTACCCCCGGGGGGTGGAGCCTCCAGGGGTGGGGAGGGGCGTGGTTTAGCAAAGGCGAGGCGTGGGGAGGGGCGGGGCTTGGGAGGGGCGGGGCTTCGCGGGGTAGGGCAGTTATTAACAAAGGGAGGGCTTGGAGGGGATGGGGGCGGGGCTCCCGCGGTGGGAGGGGCTCGGGGGATTGGGAGGGGGTGGAGCTGCGCGAGGGGGCGGGGCCAGACGGGGTGCGGAGGGGCGGGGCTGCGTTTAGTAAAGGCTCTGCTTAGGAGGGGGCGGGGCTGAGATGTCCGGAGGGGCGTGGTTTAAGCGGGGCGGGGCTTCAGAGGAGGTGGGGCGGGGGGGCGGGGCTTCCCGAGGATCACGGGAACTTGGGAGTGGGCGGGGCTTCCCGCGCCTCGGAGGGGCGGGGCCTTAATGGGGGCGGGGCTGGGGAGAGAGCGCGAAGCCAATCGCTTCGCTGAGGGGGGCGGGGCTGCGAAAGGGCTCGGCGGGGGGGGCGGGGCTTCCCGGGGACGTCACCGCTCTACCCGCGGGGCGGGGCGGGGCGGGGCGGGGCGGGGCGGGGGGGCGGGGCTTCCCGGGGACGTCACCGCTCAGAGCCGCCGGCGGCCGGGGGGTGAGCGCGGGGCGCGCCGTCACGTGACGGCACCGGGATTGCGGGGGGGGGGGGTGGGGGTGGGGGTGGGGGTGTGGGTGCGGGGGGGGGGGGGGGTGTCACGGAGGTGCGGGGGGTCCCGGGCCGTGGGGCCCGCGGGGGCCATGGGGCGGCGATGGGGCGGAGCGGGGGGGGGCCGAGGCTTGTGGGGGGGGTGGGGGGGGTGGGGGGGTGGCCCCGGGGCTATAGGAGCCCCCCCCCGGCCGGGGCAAGGGGGCACCCCAAAGGGTAAGGGGGCACCCAAGGGGGGCAGGGGGGCACCCCATGGGTCTGCAGAACATTCACTGGGCAACAAGGTGCCCCGTGGGGCAACAGGACACCCTATGGGGGGGGCAATAGGGCACCCGGGGGGGGCCACAGGGCTCCCAGGGGGGCAATAGGGCACCTGGGGGGGGCAATAGGGCACCCAGGGGGGGCAATGGGCACCCAAGGGGGCCACAGGGCTACCAGGGGGGCAATAGGGCACCCAAGGGGGGGTAACAGGGCACCCAAGGGGGCCACAGGGCTCCCAGGGGGGCAATAGGGCACCCAGGGGGGCAATGGGCACCCAAGGGGGGGCAACAGGGCACCCAGGGGGTCAACAGGGCACCCAAGGGGGGTCAACAGGGCACCCAAGGGGGCCACAGGGCTCCCAGGGGGGCAATAGGGCACCCAGGGGGGCAATAGGGCACCCAAGGGGGGGCAACAGGGCACCCAAGGGGGCAACAGGGCACCCCACAGGGCACAAAGACACCCTGTGGGGCAATGGGGTGCTTGAGGGGGCAACAGGACACCCAGGGGGGGCAACAGGGTGCCCCACGGGGTAGTAGAACAGTTTGTGGGGCCACAGGGCACCCCATGGGGTAACAAGACACCCTGTGGGGCAACAGGGTGTCTGAGGGGGCAACAGGACACCCCATGGGGCAACAAGACACCCTGTGGGGCAACAGGACACCCAGGGGGGCAACAGGGTGCCCCATAGGGCAGTAGAACAGTTCATAGGGACCCAGAGCATCCAAGGGGGCAACAGAACCCCCCCCATAGGGCAACAGGGCACCTAAGGGGGCAACAGGACACCCAGGGGGGCAACAGGGTGCCCCATAGGGCAGTAGAGGCAACAGGGCACCCCATAGGGTAACAAGAGACCCCGTGGGGCAACAGGATGCCCAAGGGGGCAACCAGGTGCCCCCCGCCCCGCGTGACAGACCTGTCCCCGCAGGCTCGTCGCGGGGAAGATGGCGGCGGAGGGGGGCCGGGTGCAGATCTCCTTCCCCCAGCACGCGGCGGCGCTGCTGGACTCCCTCAACCGCCTGCGGCTGGAGGGGAAGTTCTGCGACGTGGCCGTTCACGTGGGCGGCCGGATCTTCCCGGCCCACAAGAGCGTCCTGGCCGCCGCGTCCCCCTTCTTCCACGACAAGCTGCTTCTGCAGGATGGGGGGCGGTTGCTGTTGCCCCCCGCCATCGATCCCGACGCCTTCGAGGGGCTCCTGCACCTCATCTACTCGGGGCGTTTGACGTTGCTGTTGGAGGCCCTGCCCGGGCATCTCTTGGTGGCCAGCGGTCTCCAGATGTGGCACGTGGTGGATCAGTGCTCGGAGATCCTGAGGGAGTTGGAGGGCGGGGCGTGCCGGTGGGCTGGGCGGGGCAGTGAGGTGACATCATCATCGTCATCAGCTGGCCGCGGCGGCGAGGCGGCATCATCATGGATCAGCCGTGGTGGAGATGGGTCTTCGTCGTCATCCTGGACCACCCGCGGCGGAGACGGGTCTTCGTGTACCACCCACGGTGGAGATGGCGCGTCATCGTGGGCCGCCCGTGGTGATGGGTCTTCGTGTAGCACCCACGGTGGAGAGGGAGGATCCTCGTGGACCACCCGTGGTGGAGATGGGTCATCGTGTCCCACCCGCGGCGGTGACGGAGCGTCATCGTGGCCCGCCCGTGGCGGCGATGGGTCTTCATCGACCTCGTGGACCACGCGTGGTGGCGACGGCTCATCGTGTCCCACCCGCGGTGGTGATGGAGGATCCTCGTGGTCTACCCGTGGTGGTGATGGATCTTCAGCATCATCGTGGCCTGTGCGTGGTGGCGATGGCTCCTCGTGGGCCGCCCGCGGCGGTGAGGCAGCGACGCCGTCTTTCCCCAAGGAGGGGGGCGAGGAGGTCCTCAAAATCCGCGTGGCCGCCGACGTGGCGCCGGCGGCGACGTCGTCCCTGAGCTCCCTCCTGAAGGACGCCGGCGAGGAGGTCCTCAAGATTTGTGTGGAGGAGGAGGAGGAAGAAGAAGAAGAGGAGGAGGAAGAGGGCGGCCACCGCCGCCGCCACCGCCCCAGCGACGCCCTCCAGATCGTGCTGGAGGAGGAGGAGGAGGAAGACGGGGCGCCCGGAGACACCCACGAGCCCCCCAAGATCTTCTACATCAAGCAGGAGGCGGGTGACGCTGCCACCGCCGCCATTGAGGGCCTCCTGCCGGCGGCGGAGTTGGCGGGCGGCTTTGCGCCGGCGGAGGTGAGCTACGTCATCCCGGCGGGCGGCGGCGGGACGACGGTGACAACCGGCGCCACGATGGTGACAACCGGCGGGCCGGGCGTCTTCCCGCAGCCATCTTGGAAGCCGGTGGACCTTCACGGGAACGAGATCCTGGGCCGAGGTCAAGCCCTCCACGCCCCGGTGAAGCTGGGAGCGGCTCCCGACGGCAAACGTTTCGGTTGCTTGTGCGGTAAACGGTTCGCCGTCAAACCCAAGCGGGATCGGCACATCATGCTGACCTTCAGCCTGCGTCCCTTCGCCTGCGCCGCCTGTCACAAGCGCTTCAAGCTGAAGCATCACTTGACGGAGCACATGAAAACCCACGACGGGGCCGGGCGGGCCTGCGAGCGTTGCGGTCGACGCTTCCGCCTGCGGAGCGGCTTGGCCAAACATCGGCCGCTCTGTCAGGGGGCTCGTTGGGGAGGGGGGTGCTGGGCCTGCGAGTGAGGGGGTGGGGAGGGTAAAAGGGTGGGGGGGGGTGGGAAATGGTTTAGGGCCTGGCCCAGATCAGGCTCTGGTCCCAGTTCAGGGCTCTGGGCCCAGTTCAGGGCTCTGGGTCCCAGTTCAGGGCTCTGGGTCCCAGTTCAGCTCCTGGACCAGTTCAGGGCTCTGGTCCCAGTTCAGGCTCTGGTCCCAGTTCAGGGCTCTGGTCCCAGTTCAGGACTCTGGTCCCAGTTCAGGCTCTGGGCCCCAGTTCAGGACTCTGGTCCCAGTTCAGGCTCTGGGCCCCAGTTCAGCTCCTGGTCCCAGTTCAGGGCTCTGGTCCCAGTTCAGCTCCTGGCCCAGTTCAGGACTCTGGTCCCAGTTCAGGCTCTGGTCCCAGTTCAGGGCTCTGGTCCCAGTTCAGGCCTCTGGTCCCAGTTCAGGCTCTGGGCCCCAGTTCAGGGCTCTGGTCCCAGTTCAGGACTCTGGTCCCAGTTCAGGGCTCTGGTCCCAGTTCAGCTCCTGGCCCAGTTCAGGACTCTGGTCCCAGTTCAGGGCTCTGGGCCCCAGTTCAGGGCTCTGGGCCCCAGTTCAGGACTCTGGTCCCAGTTCAGGGCTCTGGTCCCAGTTCAGCTCCTGGCCCCAGTTCAGGCTCTGGGCCCCAGTTTAGGACTCTGGGCCCCAGTTCAGGCTCTGGTCCCAGTTCAGGCCTCTGGTCCCAGTTCAGGCTCTGGGCCCCAGTTCAGGCTCTGGTCCCCAGTTCAGGCTCTGGTCCCAGTTCAGGACTCTGGTCCCAGTTCAGGGCTCTGGTCCCAGTTCAGGCTCTGGGCCCCAGTTTAGGACTCTGGTCCCAGTTCAGGACTCTGGTCCCAGTTCAGGCTCTGGGCCCCAGTTCAGGGCTCTGGTCCCAGTTCAGGGCTCTGGTCCCAGTTCAGGACTCTGGTCCCAGTTCAGGCTCTGGTCCCAGTTCAGGGCTCTGGTCCCAGTTCAGCTCCTGGCCCCAGTTCAGGCTCTGGGCCCCAGTTTAGGACTCTGGGCCCCAGTTCAGGCTCTGGTCCCAGTTCAGGCCTCTGGTCCCAGTTCAGGCTCTGGGCCCCAGTTCAGGCTCTGGGCCCCAGTTCAGGCTCTGGTCCCAGTTCAGGACTCTGGTCCCAGTTCAGGGCTCTGGTCCCAGTTCAGGCTCTGGGCCCCAGTTTAGGACTCTGGTCCCAGTTCAGGGCTCTGGGCCCAGTTCAGGCTCTGGGCCCCAGTTCAGCTCCTGGCCCAGTTCAGGGCTCTGGTCCCAGTTCAGGACTCTGGTCCCAGTTCAGGCTCTGGTCCCAGTTCAGGACTCTGGTCCCAGTTCAGGGCTCTGGTCCCAGTTCAGGCTCTGGTCCCAGTTCAGGGCTCTGGTCCCAGTTCAGGGCTCTGGGCCCAGTTCAGGACTCTGGGCCCAGTTCAGGCTCTGGGCCCCAGTTCAGCTCCTGGCCCAGTTCAGGGCTCTGGTCCCAGTTCAGGACTCTGGTCCCAGTTCAGGCTCTGGTCCCAGTTCAGGACTCTGGTCCCAGTTCAGGGCTCTGGTCCCAGTTCAGGCTCTGGTCCCAGTTCAGGACTCTGGTCCCAGTTCAGGGCTCTGGTCCCAGTTCAGCTCCTGGACCAGTTCAGGGCTCTGGTCCCAGTTCAGGCTCTGGTCCCAGTTCAGGCTCTGGTCCCAGTTCAGGGCTCTGGTCCCAGTTCAGGGCTCTGGTCCCAGTTCAGCTCCTGGCCCAGTTCAGGGCTCTGGTCCCAGTTCAGGGCTCTGGTCCCAGTTCAGCTCCTGGACCAGTTCAGGGCTCTGGTCCCAGTTCAGGCTCTGGTCCCAGTTCAGGCCTCTGGTCCCAGTTCAGGACTCTGGTCCCAGTTCAGGGCTCTGGTCCCAGTTCAGGACTCTGGTCCCAGTTCAGGGCTCTGGTCCCAGTTCAGGACTCTGGTCCCAGTTCAGGGCTCTGGGCCCCAGTTCAGGCTCTGGTCCCAGTTCAGGGCTCTGGTCCCAGTTCAGCTCCTGGACCAGTTCAGGACTCTGGTCCCAGTTCAGGGCTCTGGTCCCAGTTCAGGCTCTGGTCCCAGTTCAGGACTCTGGTCCCAGTTCAGGGCTCTGGTCCCAGTTCAGCTCCTGGACCAGTTCAGGGCTCTGGTCCCAGTTCAGGGCTCTGGTCCCAGTTCAGGGCTCTGGTCCCAGTTTAGGACTCTGGTCCCAGTTTAGGACTCTGGTCCCAGTTAACATCCCAGCCCAGTTCAAGTCTCTGGCCCAGTTTCATCCAGGGCCTGGCCCAGTTGAGGCTCTGTTCCAGTTAAAGGCTCTCTCCCTTTCCCAGTTCGGGGCCAGCTCCCAGTTCAGGCCCGGTACTGGTTTGGGGCCAGCTCCCAGTTAAGGGCACCCCCACTTCAGGTTCCTGTCCCCGCCCTCATCTTACTTCCGCTCCCGCACCGGCCAATCAGCGCACGCAAGGCAGGAGCGCGGCAGCCAATGGTGGTGCGGGGGGGGTGGGGCAGGCGTTGCCATGGCGCTGGCGCTACGGCCCGGCCAGGTCGCCGTGACAACGGGTGACCATGGCAACAGGAGCGGGCGCCCCCGGGTCCTCCTGCCCGCCCGCAGCCACCCCTTGGGGACACGCCTGTCCCCATGGGGGGTGTCCAATGTCCCCTCGGGGACCACCCTGTCCCCATGGGGGCCCCAGTGTCCCCCCAGGGGTCACCCCTGTCCCCATCGGGTGCCCCAGTGTCTCCCCAGGACCCTCCTGTCCTTCTTGGGGACATCCCCCCCCAATACTGCGGGGACACTCGTGTCCCCAAGTGCCACCCCTGACAGGACTCTGTGTCACCAGCGACGTCACCCCACGAGCTTTAATGGGCCAAAATGGTGCGAAAAAGGGGCAAAGCTGTAAAAAGAAGTAAAATAAAATGTTGGGTCACTGGGATGGGGAGAACCAGTAAGTGAATGGGCCAAACTGGGATGGCATGGCCACCTGGGAGGTGACACGGGGGGGCCACCAGTGCTGGACTGGGCCATACTGGGATGGCACTGTCACCTGGGAGGTGACACAGGATGACATGGGGTCCCACCAGTCTGGGACTGGGCCAAACTGGGATGGCACTGTCACCTATGGGGTGACATGGAGGTCCACCAGTACCAAATTGGGCCAAACTGGGATGGCACTGTCACCTATGGGGTGACACATGGGGTCCCACCAGTGCCAAACTGGGATGGCGCTGTCATCTACAGGGTGACACGTGGAGACGTGTGGTCCCACCAGTGCCAAACTGGGATGGTGCTGTCATCTACAGGGTGACATGTGGAGACGTGGGGTCCCACCAGTGCCAAACTGGGATGGCGCCGTCACCTACGGGGTGACACGTGGAGACGTGGGGTCCCACCAGTGCCAAACTGGGATGGCGCTGTCACCTACGGGGTGACACATGGAGACGTGGGGTCCCACCAGTGCCAAACTGGGATGGCGCTGTCACCTACGGGGTGACACGTGGAGACGTGGGGTCCCACCAGTGCCAAACTGGTCCCCATTCCCGGAGACACCCTACGACCACCTACGCGCGGGCGGGTGGGCACCTCGGTTCCCGCTGCCCCACCGGTGGCTTCTGGCTACGGTGGATCTCGGTGTCCCCGTTCCGGCGGAGGTCACCAGCTGGGACACGACGGACTAATTGGATTTCCTTGATTATCCATCAAGATTTCCATGAGGGAATGCCGGATTTCCCTACAGAAGGGTTTGGATTGTCCACCACGTGAAGGTTCTTCTCTTTTGACATCTTCTCCGCGTCTTCTCCGGTGGTAACAAAGCTCCTGGGAACACTTGCTGCACTTTCCAGGTGGATACTTCCCGTCGGATGAGGTTCAAGGACGGCTTTCCGCTTGTTCATCCAGGTCAACGGTTCCTAGGGAGGAAGATGACCAAGGTCTTGGGTCACACGCGAGCCACAGGGAAGAGTCACCTCGCTCCCGCCATTTCCCACATCCCCCTCCCTCAAAAATGTCATTTCCCACCCGGCATTTCCAGCGGGATGGGTGTCGATCCCTCGCCCGTTCTCCTGGATGCCCGCCAGGTGGTCAAAGCATCCTGGCTGGTGGTGGGTCAACACGTGGACCTCTCTATAAGAGACCACCCGTAGGAGTCTGCCGTGGAGTTCATCGGTGGTAGGGTCTCCCCTAAGTTCCTCCCCTAATTAGCATCAGCGTTTCGCCATTTGAGTTGTTCGTTAATCAACCCCGGCCAGCTTTCCACCGCGCCCTTCCTCAGAGCTCCGTCGGGCGTCAAAGTCGGCTCAACGTCATGCTCAAGACACTGTTCCGCTCCTATTTTATTTCTAGAAAGGTGACCCATTATCGGTATCTCCTACGGCATCAGGTGGACGCCAAACCATCGGTTTAATCCTTGCCGCGGTACCTGGCGGGTAAAACGTTACCCAAACTCGTTAACTTTTTCAACTCCGGTCATCATGAATTGGCCATCCTTCAGAGGTTGGTGTCACGGAGGAGATTGAGTATCCCAAAGGACCTTCCCTTCCCTAAATGACATCCGAGAACTCCTCCTACCATTACCAAATCCACGGGTGGTCACCGGTGGGACCGCTTGTTGCTTAGAGCTTGGCCAACGTGGTCTTGCTGCGTGATGCTACCGGTCCTTGCGTCCCCACCATCCATGGAGCCACCCAATACTCAAGGTAGAACAAAAATCCTGCCGCGTTTCTACAAAATCCTGCCGCGTTTCTACTGGCGGTCGCCCGTATCGGTCCATCCGACCACCCCAGCGGTATTTTTCCGGCGTGCAGCTCCATGCCCTACAGCAGTAGGCCGGGAGACGATGATTTGCTCTCTTTGTTCCCGATATTTTCTTCTCCACCCATCTCCATTCCCCATCTCCCAGTTGAGTTTCGCCCAATTTCCTCGCCATTGCGTAGCGCCGGCCCAGACGTATACGGCCCAGACGTATACGGTCCAGACGCCATTTCTTAGAGCTAAGACCATGTCCTAGAGCTTTGCTGGTTGAGCAGAACCTTCTACTCGCTCCCTTACCACAAGTCCATCAGCTACAGATCCAGCAGCAGCCGTTCCTTGCCATCCACCCAACATTTTTTTGAGCGCTCCCATTAGTCAGACACCACCCGGTTGGTGGGGATTGACTTCAGGAGCATCCTGGGTAGGAGAACGTGGCGGCTTCATCCGTTCAGCGTCCATCGCCGTGCGCTCCACAGCTTCAGCAGCTTTATTTTCCTTGGTCAAGCCATCCGCGATGGATATCCAGTCCCACGGTGGTCTTCGGTGCTACACCTAAAGGCGGTGGTTTCCCACCGAGGTTTAAGAAGAAGCATTGGCACGTGGAACATTAAACTCCTCCGAGTTGAAGGTTCGGTTGCTCCCAACCCTTCGTAAGCTGCTAGAACCTCTTCAAAGGTTGGGGAACTGTGCCGAGCACTCCAGTTGGAGCTCCTCAAAGCCGGGAGGTCCTTCTTGACGTAGATCCACCAAGATCCCATCTCTCCCACCCGGATATGCAGCGAGAGGGGCTGCATGGGGTGGAAGGGTCCCAATGATTGATACTGATCGATTCACGTTGACCATTAGACGCTCCGGGGCCTCTTCATGTGGTGGAGTCCGTGCCCAGACTGAATTTTTCTTGAGTAAGTCCTAGAACGGTCACGTTATTATATGAAATCCTGGAACGCGTGTCCTCCAAAATCCTAAAGTCTCCGTCGCACCTAACTCCTTTATTCTCGGCGATGGACAACTCTTGGATTTCTTGCAGGACCTCAGCAAGAGCCGTTTTCCTCCCGCCTTTACACCCAACTCCCAAAACCAGCACTTCCCCTTCTTTCTTTCCTTCCTCTACCTCAATTAACTCTCGGTCGCGTTATCATCAACTCCACAACCTGTTCCACAGCTTCTGCTGGGCGTCCACCTACTAAAACATCATCTAGATGTTAGTCTCCACTCGCCATGAGGTTTCTTTACTGGTCGTACTGGAGTTGGAGGGGGGATGAGACTTGACAAGGTTCTTCCAGCTCTTTTATCCACCCAGGAACAGGACGATTAACATCAGAAGGTTCGTTGGCGTGGTGGAATATTAATTAGTTTGTTGTGGGGTAGAGGAGGAGCGGCCAGCAACAGATCCGTGACTCCGCAGGTGGCCTCATCGACATTTGGGTTCCCGCTTCGACGAGGAACGTCGCACGGTGGCAATCATTAACCGCGACCGTCATCTCAGGACTTGGCTCCTCAGCGGCGGGAGCAGCGGCCGCGAGCGCCTCCACCCAACCGAGCCCCGGCCCCGGTTTCCCCGTAGATTCCCGGTTTAGTGCCGAGAGATTCGGGTCTTCCCCCAAGAATCACATCTTCCAGCTCCCGTTGTTATCCTCATAAATCCTCCGGCGTCACCCCCATCTCCTGCCACACGACCATCACAAGAAGTTAACGAGGAGAAACCTGTCCAGCAGAAGTGGGGTGCCAGCTCGTTAAACCAACTCGGAGAGAACCCCCTCATCCAAACGCATTTCCCATCACCTCCGTGAGCGTTTCCCGAATTTCTCCCTCCTTGTATTTTGCACGGAGACAGGCTGTCTCTTTTTTATTCCGTTTATTTTAGCTGAGGTTCTCATCCATTCTTTTATCCCGTAGGGTACAGAGTGGTACATCTACTGCCGTACGTTGAAGGACCGGAAAATAATCATAGTCTTGGAAAATAGTCTTGGAAAATAGTCTTGGAAAATAGTCTTGGAAAAGAACACCAATTAAGCCTGTCTTAACAGCTAAAGCTAACGAATTCTCAGCTCCGACTTCAAAGGCTTTTCCTCCCACCACGATCGGTGGGATGCAGAGTGTGTCCCCGGCGCAAATCCGTAAGGGACCGGGGAATATTTGGCCCCGTGGTATCCAGTATTTCTGGAGCTGCGTTAGCCACAAACCCGAGCAGGAGCTGAGGGATGTCTGGGAAGTGACACAAGGTGACATGCAGGTCACACCAGTGCCAGACTGGGCCAAACTGGTCCCCTCCCCCACTGGTTGGGGTGGGGTGTGACTCACCCGGATGCCTGGGTCCGCAGCGGGGTCAGGAGGGGTCACCGTTGTCACCGCTGTCCCCATTGTCCCCGAGGATGGCGGCGCCCAGGGCCTGCAGCTGCGTCACGAGGGAGCCCAGCGCCACTGGGGGGACGTGGAGGGACATTGGGGGACACTGGGGACATGGAGGGACACTGGGGAGCACTGGGGACATGGAGGGACACTGGGGACATAAGGGGACACTGGGGGACATGGAGGGACATCAGGGGACATGGAGGGACATGGAGAGACATGGAGGGACACTGGGGGAAGCAACTGGGGGGACACTGGGGACATGGAGGGGTACATTGGGGAGACATTGGAGGGCTGGGGGGAACGTTGGGGACATTGGGAGGACTTGGGGGACACTGTGGGACACTTAGGGGCTGGGGGTACATTGGAGATGTGAGGGAGGGGACGTTGGGGGCACCCAGGGGTGTCACAGGACACTGTGGGGGGGGACACAAGGACATGGGGACACCCACAGGTGCCACATGGGCCGGACCTACCTCTGCCCAGGGCGGGGCCCGTCCTCGCTCCACAGGGGGTGGCCTGGGGGTGGCACGAGGGGTGACACAGGGACAGCAACCACCCCTGTCCCCAAGTGCCCTCCCGGTGTCCCTCCCTTGCCACCCCCTCCCCATGCCACCACCCCACATCTCCAGCCCCCTCGTGTCCCCGCGTCCCCACCCGTGTCCCCAAGCCACCTCACCTCGCCCTGTGCCACCTTGTCCTGCACCACCTCGTCCTTTGTCACCCGGCTGCGTGTCACCTCCTCAGCCACCCCCAGGGCTACCGCTGTGGGGACAGGCCGCATTGGGGACATGGCGGCCACTGCTCACCCGCAGGGGCACAGGGTGGCACTGGGTCCCCAGTGTGTCCCCTGGCACCTGCCCGGTGTCCCCTCGTGTCCCACTGGCGATGTCCCCTACCCAGTGACCCCTCCCAAGAGTGTCCCCAATGTGTCCCCACTCACCGCTGTGCCGGAACTTGGCCATTGTCCCTGTGAGCAGATGGGTGCTGCCTGCCACCTTGGCCACCGGGCTGGGGAAAGTGTCACCGTGTCACCCCCAGCCCCACACCAGGGCCAGCAGGGTGGGGACAGTGCCACCGTGTCACCCCTGGGGTCCCCAAGAGCAGGGATGGGGTCTCCTGCCACCCCTGGGGTCCCAAAGTCACTCTCAGGGTCCCACTCGCCCCCCGCAGTGTCCCCATGCCACCCTTGGGGTCCCAATGTCCCCCACAGGGTCCCCTCCCACCCTCAGGGTCCCCTGGTGTCCCTCAACACCCCCAAAGTGGACCCAGGCGTCCGTGCCCCTCCCCCATCACTCACCCGTCCCCCACCGGGTCCCGCTGCCACCGCGGCCGGTCCAAGGCCACCGCCGGGGCCACCAGCCCTGGGGACAGGGAACAGGGTGACACCAGGGTCACCAGCCCTGAGGACAGGGTGAGTCCAGGGCCACCCACCGAGAAAGAAGGGTGACGGTGGCATCGGGACCACCGTGTTCCTGTCCTCATGCCTGTCCTGTCCCCACCCCCATGTCCCCATGCCTGTCCTCGTGTCCCCATCCCTTCCCTGTCCCCATATCTCCCTCTGTGTCCCCTTCCCTGCCCCTGTGTCCCTGTCCCCACGTCCCCGTCCCCTCCTCGGTTCCCCCTGTCCCCACGTCCCCGTCCCCTCCTCGGTTCCCCCTGTCCCCACATCTCCCTCCCCGTGTCCCCCTCCCCATTTTTGTGTCCCTATCTCCCCATCCCCTCCCTGTCCCCAAGTCTCCCTCCCTGTCCCCACGTCCCCCTCCCTGTGTCACCCTCCCTGTCCTTGTGTCACCCTCCCTGTCACCATGTCCCTGTACCCTGGAGGACGCGGAGCCGCCGTCCCGCCTGGCGCAGGCGGGCGCTGAGGGTGACCATGGTCCCAGTAGCTGCTGTCACTTCAGCCTCGCGTGCTGTCACCACCCCGGCCAGCCTGGGGGACACGGGGACAGGGGGGACGACGACAGGGGGACGGGGTGGGGCGGACATGGGGACAGGAGCAGCAGGGACGAGACAGTGGTGACATGTGGGGACAGGGAAACTGGTGACCTCTTAGTGTCCCCATCCCAGTTCCCTCCCAGTGTCCCCCAGAGGCCTCTCAGTTCCTTCCCAGTCACCTCCCAATGTCCCCAATGCCTCCCAGTAACCCCTTAGCCCCTATCCCAGTACCCCCCAGTGTCACCCTGGTCCCTCCCAGTGTCCCCCCAGTCCCTCAGAGTGGCCCCCCAGTCCCCCACCCCAACCCCAGTTTCTTCCCTGTTCCCCCCCCAGTCCCTCCCAGTCCCTCCCAGTACCTGGCAGCTGCCTGGGCCAGTCCCCCCAGTGCCTCCTCAGCCGCCTCTGCCCGTCCCTGCTGCCGCATCACCTCCTGTGCCAGGCGCTGGGACAAGTGCCACCATGTCCCCAACCTGTTCCCAAGCCCTCCCCTGTCCCCAAGATGTCCCCACTCTGGGTCACCTCCCTGGACAGGTACTGGGACACGGCCCACTGGTCACCGATGTCCCCAGCACGTCCCCATCATGTCCCCAACTCCTCCCTAAGTGGCCTCCCATGATGTCCCTGAGGTGTCCCCATGTCCCCAAGCCATCATTGACCCATCCCCTTGTCCTCAGTGTGTTCACAGCACATCCCCAGCATGGCACAGACATGTCTCTCCGTGTTCCCATGTCCCCAGCATGACCCTGTGTGTCCCCAGCATGTCCCCATGACCCCCTCCATGTCACCAATGTGGCTCTTTGTGTCCCCCCATTTCCCAGGCATGTCCCCAGCATGTCCCACATGTGTCCCCCCATGTCCCCAGCAGGTCCCCATATGTCTCCATCATGTCCCTCCATGTCCCCAGCAGGTCCCCATGTCCCCAGCAGGTCCCACACGTGTCCCCAGTAGGTCCCCCTTTACCCCATACACGTCCCCAGCATGTCCCCATATGTCCCTATTATGTCCCTCCATGTCCCCATACATCCCACACGTGTCCCCCCCATGTCCCTAGCAGGTCCCCATGTCCCCAGCAGGTCCCCATACGTCCCACATGTCCCCCCCCGTGTCCCTGCTGACCTCGGTGTCCCGACGCTGCAGCTCGGCGGTGGCCGCCCTCTCGCGCAGGCTCAGCTCCAGTCGCGTCACCCGGCGTGTCCCCGCTGCCACCGCCGCCCCCAGCGTCCCCACCTGAGGAACCCAGGCGTCCGGGAGTGTCCCAGGAGGGACCCAGGCAGCCGAGAGCCCCCCCAGAGGGAAAGAGGTGACCCCTGGAAGGGACCCAGGCATTCGGGAAACCCCCCAACCCCCCTAGACAGGACCCAGGCACCTCCCTCGGGAGCGACCCAGGCGTCCGGGCACCCCCTAACACCCCCCAGATGGGACCCAGGCACCCCTCGGGAGGGACCCAGGTGCTTGGGCACCCTCTAACCCCCCCAGATGGGACTCAGGCACCCCTCAAGAGGGACCCAGGTGCCTGAGCACCCTCTAACCCCCCCAGATGGGACCCAGGCACCCCTTGGGAGGGACCCAGGTGCTTGGGCACCCTCTAACCCCACCCCAGATGGGACCCAGGCATCTGGGCACCCCCTAACACCCCCCAGATGGGACCCAGGCACCCCTCGGGAGGGACCCAGGTGCCTGGGCACCCTCTAACCCCCCCAGATGGGACCCAGGCACCCCTCGGGAGGGACCCAGGTGCCTGGGCACCCTCTAACCCCCCCCAGATGGGACCCAGGCGTCCGGGCACCCCCTAACACCCCCCAGATGGGACCCAGGCACCCCTTGGGAGGGACCCAGGTGCCTGAGCACCCTCTAACCCCCCCAGACGGGACCCAGGCATCTGGGCACCCCCTAACACCCCCAAATGGGACCCAGGCACACCTCAGGAGGGACCCAGGTGTCTGGGCACCCTCTAACCCCCCCCCCCCCAGATGGGACCCAGGCATCTGGGCACCCTCTAACCCCCCCAGATGGGACCCAGGCATCTGGGCACCCTCTAACCCCGCCCCAGATGGGACCCAGGCATCTGGGCACCCCCTAACACCCCCCAGATGGGACCCAGGCACCCCTCGGAAGGGACCCAGGTGCCTGGGCACCCTCTACCCCCCCCCCCAGATGGGACCCAGGCACCCCTCGGGAAGGACCCAGGTGCCTGGGCACCCTCTAACCCCACCCAGATGGGACCCAGGCACCCCTCGGGAGGGACCCAGGTGCCTGGGCACCCTCTAACCCCCCCAGATGGGACCCAGGCACCCCTCGGGAGGGACCCAGGTGCCTGGGCACCCTCTAACCCCCCCCAGATGGGACCCAGGCGTCCGGACACCCCCTAACACCCCCCAGATGGGACCCAGGCACCCCTTGGGAGGGACCCAGGTGCCTGAGCACCCTCTAACCCCCCCAGACGGGACCCAGGCATCTGGGCACCCCCTAACAACCCCAAATGGGACCCAGGCACACCTCAGGAGGGACCCAGGTGTCTGGGCACCCTCTAACACCCCACCCCAGATGGGACCCAGGCATCTGGGCACCCTCTAACCCCTCCAGATGGGACCCAGGCACCCCTCAGGAGGGACCCAGGAGCCTGGGTGCCGCCCAACCCCCCCAGATGGGACTCAGGACTGCCCCCCCACCCCCAGGATGGGAACCAGGCATCCAGGCACCCACCTGCGCCCGCAGCACCCGCTGCGCCTCCTCCTGCACCCTCAGCTGCACAAGGAGGGTGAAGACTTTCTCCCGCCAGCACCTCAGGAGTGCCTGCAGCCGGGGGGGGGCCACCGCCATGGGGACCTCGTGGGGGGGCAGCTGGGGGGGTAGGCGTTAATGACTCGGGGCATCCAGACACCCCCCTGACATCCTGCACCCCCCAACCAACCAGAGATACCCCGTTGTGCCTCCAGGACCCCCTGTGGCACCACAGAGCCCCCCCAGCAACCCAAAAGACCCCCCCCGGGGGCACCCTATGGCACTCCAGGGCCTGCCACACCAACACCCAAGCACCCCTGTGCTCCCCTCAGCATACCAGAGACTCCCTGGACCACCCCGCAGAGCACCCTAGGACTCCCCCCCATCTCCCCGTGTCACCCCATTGCCCCCCAGGACCTCCTATAGCAGCCCAGGGCCCACCCATTGCCCCCCAGAGGCACCTCATAACACCCTAGGGCTCACCCAGCACCCCAAGAACCCCCATGGTATCCTAAGGGAGCCCCAAACCCCTCCAAGGCACCCCAGGCCCACCCCAGCACCCCCCTGGTCCCCACCCAGAGCACCCCAGGACCCTCCCATTGCCCCCCAGGGCCCCCCCCGGCACCTAAGGGGTCCCTCCCAACACCCTAAAGGGCCCTCAGGGGCACCCTATGCCCCCCCCGCCCCCTAAAAGCCCCCCAAGGGGCACCCTGTGCCCCCCCCAGCCCCACCTCGCGGCCCAGTTCGCGCTCCTGCAGAGTCAGGATGTGGCCGAGGGCGCTGAGCCGGGCCTGGAGCAGCACCTGGGCCTGGCACTGGGGGGAACAGGGACAGCGTGGGGACACTGCGGGGACAGGGGGACACCTTGGGGACACTGCAGGTCAGGGGGTATGGGGACATCCTGGGAACAAGGGACACCATGAAGACAAGGTGGCAACCTGGGGGCAGGGGGACACCAGAGGGACATGGGGACATCCTGGGGACACTGTGGGGACAAGGGACAGAGCCACCATGTCACCCCACCACAGAGACACCCTGGGGACAAGGCCACTGCATCCCCAAGGGGAGGGGACACGGACCCCATGGGACACAGGCACTGGGGCTCACCTCCTCCAGGGGCTCCTCCCCATCAGGCTCCGCCCCCTGGGCTTGGTCCCGCCTCCTCTCAGCCTCAAGCTCCGCCTCCAAGGCTTGGCCCCGCCTCCTCTCAGCATCAAGCTCCGCCTCCAGAGTTTGACCATGCGTCCTCTCAGCCTCAAGCTCCGCCTCCAAGGCTTGGCCACGCCTCCTCTCAGCCTCAAGCTCCGCCTCCAAGGCTTGGCCACGCCTCCTCTCAGCCTCAAGCTCCGCCTCCAAGGCTTGGCCCCGCCTCCTCTCAGCCTCAAGCTCCGCCTCCAAGGCTTGGCCACGCCTCCTCTCAGCCTCAAGCTCCGCCTCCAGGGTCCTGTCAAAGGGGACCTAGGTGTCCAGGCTCTGGGGGTTACTGGGAGGGCTACTGGGAGCACTGGTGGTTACTGAGAACACTGGGAGGGTTAGTGGGGGGTTACTGGGAACACTGGGGGGTTGCTGGTGGGGGTTACTGGGAGCACTGGGGGGGGAAACTGGGGGATTACAGAGAGCATTGGGGGTTACTGGGTGCACTGGGAGGGTTTGTGGGATTACTGGGAGCACTGGGGGGTTTACTGGGAGGGCTACTGGCAGCATTGGGGTGTACTGGGAACACTGGAGAGGGAAACTGGGGGATTACAGGGAGCACTGGTGGCTACTGGGAGGGTTACCAGGAGCACTGGGGGCTTACTGGGATCACGGGGGCAGTTATTAGGAGATTACTGGGAACACTGGGAGGTTACTGGGCAGCTACTGGGCACATGAAAGCACAGTAGGAGTAATTAGGGAGTGCATAGAGGGGCAACTGAGTGCACTGTGGGGTTACTGGGAGGGTAACTGGGTGCACTGGGGAGGGGTTACTGGGAGGCCAACTGGGAGGGGTAACTGGGAGGTTACTGGGAGCACTGGGGGCCCTTACCTGGCGTTGGTGCCGGGGGGGCGGAGCGTGAAGTGCGATGGGGGGAGGAGGCCCCGCAGACCTGGGGGGGGCGGGAGGGACCCGGGTGTCCGGGGCTCACCAGTGCCCGGTGGCTCCGGGTGACTCTTGGCCATTGGTGGCACCTTGAGGTGGGACATGACTCCCAGTAAGTCCCAGTTACTGGGCCCCGCCACCCCCCAGTAACTCCCAGTAGCTCCCTATCCCCAGTCCCAGTCCCTTCCCAGTGACCCCCAGTGAGGGCCTGCTCCCCACTACATACAGTCCCAGTATCCCCCCCCCTCAGCCTCAATGACTCCCAGTTCCTGCCTGGTCCCAGTAACCCCCCAGTAACTCCCAGTTCCCCCTGCCATGGCCCCAGTGACTCCCAATCCCACCCTCCCAGTGGCTCCCAGTTTACTCCTTCCCCAGCCCCAGTGACTCCCAGTACCTCTCACCACAGCTCCCAGAGTCCCAGTTCCCCTCTTCATGCTCCCAGTAGACCCCAGTGACTTCCAGTTTACCCCTCATATTCCCAGTGACTCCCAGTAACCCTCAACATACTCCCACTAACTCCCAGTGACTCCCCATTCCCCCCCTCAAGGTCCCAGGGCCTCCCAGTACCCCCAGTGACTTCCAGTAACCGTCTCCTCATACTCCCAGCGACTCCCAGTTCCCCCCCAATGTGCTCCCAGTATCTCCCATTCCCCCCCCTCAAGGTCCCAGGGCCTCCCAGTATCCCCAGTGACTTCCAGTAACCGTCTCCTCATACTCCCAGCGACTCCCAGTTCCCCCCCAATGTGCTCCCAGTATCTCCCATTCCCCCCCTCAAGGTCCCAGGGGCTCCCAGTACCCCCAGTGACTCCCAGTAACCGCCCCCTCATATTCCCAGTGGCTCCCAGTATGTCCCAGTAGCCCCCAGTGACCCACATTCCCCCCCTCAAGGTCCCAGGGGCTCCCAGTACCCCCAGTGACTCCCAGTAACCGCCCCCTCATATTCCCAGTGACTCCCAGTATGTCCCAGTAGCCCCCAGTGACCCACATTCCCCCCCTCAAGGTCCCAGGGGCTCCCAGTACCCCCAGTGACTCCCAGTAACCGCCCCCTCATATTCCCAGTGACTCCCAGTATGTCCCAGTAGCCCCCAGTGACCCACATTCCCCCCCTCAAGCTCCCAGGGGCTCCCAGTAACTCCCAGTTCCTCCCCCCAGCCCCAGTACTTCCCAGTGACTCCCAGTTCAACCCACACGGATGCTCCCAGTACCTCCCAGTACACCCAGTACCCCCCGTCACCCCTCACGACCGCGCGGTGCACGCCGGGAAGGCGCCGCCGCTCTCCCGCTCCGCGGGGCACAGCCAATCAGCGCACGGAGCCGGGCGAAGAGCCCGCCCCCTCACTCCAGCGGCGGGAAAGCGACAGCCAATGAGAGACGGTAACGCAAAAGTCCCGCCTCCCCACTGACCAATGGGAGACCGCGCCTGGGCGTGGAGCCGCTGCGGAGCGCGCAGCGGCTAGTCCCGCCCCCCCTGCGGGGGCTCCGCCAATCAGGGCTCGAGGGGCGGGGTCTGGGGGTAAAGCGGGGGCCTGGGGGGATAACTGAGCCCTGAGGGGGTAAATTTGGGGCCTTGGGGTGTAAATCAGGGCCCAGGAGGTGTAAATCGGGCCCTAAGGGGGTAAATCCGGGCCCTGAGGAGGCAAACACAATCCCTGAGGGGGTATATCTGGGGCTTGGGGGGTAAATCTGGGGCTGTCTGGTGTAATTCAGAGCCCTGAGGGTGTAAATCTGGGCCGCGGTGGTAAATTTGGGCCCTGAGGGGGTAAATTTGGGGACTGGAGAGGTAAATGGAGCCCTGAGGGGGTAAATGGGAGCCCTGAGGGGGTAAATCTGGGCATTGAGGGGATAAATCTGGGCGTTGAGGGGGTAAGGCAGTAAATGTGAGCCTTGAGAGGGTAAATCTGGGGCCTGGAGAGGTAAATGGAGCCCTGAGGGGGTAAATCTGGGGCCTGGAGAGGTAAATGGAACCCTGAGGGGGTAAATCTGGGCCGTGAGGGGGTAAATCTGGGGCCCAGAGGGGTAAATGGAGCCCTGAGGGGGTAAATGGGAGCCCTGAGGGGGTAAATCTGGGGCCTGGAGGGGTAAATGGAGCCCTGAGGGGGTAAATCTGGGCCATGAGGGGGTAAATCTGGGTCCTGAGGTGGTAAATGGGAGCCCTGAGGGGGTAAATCTGGGTGTTGAAGGGGTAAATCTGAGCCCTGAGGAGGTAAATCTGGGGCCTGAGGGGGTAAATGGGAGCCCTGAGGGGGTAAATCTGGGGCCTGGAGAGGTAAATGGAGCCCTGAGGGGGTAAGTCTGGGGCCTGGAGGGGTAAATGGAGCCCTGAGGGGGGTAAATCTGGGGCCTAGAGGGGTAAATGGAGCCCTGAGGGGGTAAATCTGGGGCCTGGAGAGGTAAATGGAACCCTGAGGGGGTAAATCTGGGCCGTGAGGGGGTAAATCTGGGGCCCAGAGGGGTAAATGGAGCCCTGAGGGGGTAAATGGGAGCCCTGAGGGGGTAAATCTGGGGCCTGGAGGGGTAAATGGAGCCCTGAGGGGGTAAATCTGGGCCATGAGGGGGTAAATCTGGGTGCTGAGGTGGTAAATGGGAGCCCTGAGGGGGTAAATCTGGGTGTTGAAGGGGTAAATCTGAGCCCTGAGGAGGTAAATCTGGGGCCTGAGGGGGTAAATGGGAGCCCTGAGGGGGTAAATCTGGGGCCTGGAGAGGTAAATGGGGCCCTGAGGGGGGTAAATCTGGGGCCTGGAGGGGTAAATGGAGCCCTGAGGGGGGTAAATCTGGGGCCTAGAGGGGTAAATGGAGCCCTGAGGGGGGTAAATCTGGGGCCTGGAGGGGTAAATGGAGCCCTGAGGGGGTAAATGGGAGCCCTGAGGGGGTAAGTCTGGGGCCTGGAGGGGTAAATGGAGCCCTGAGGGGGTAAATGGGAGCCCTGAGGGGGTAAATCTGGGGCCTGGAGGGGTAAATGGAGCCCTGAGGGGGGTAAATCTGGGGCCTGGAGAGGTAAATGGAGCCCTGAGGGGGTAAGTCTGGGGCCTGGAGGGGTAAATGGAGCCCTGAGGGGGTAAATGGGAGCCCTGAGGGGGTAAATCTGGGGCCTAGGGGTTAAATCTGGGCCCTGGGGGGGTAAACGAGGGTCTGAGGGATGGCAGGACACGGACACCTGGGTTCCTCCCATTGCCCCGGACGCCTGGGTCCCGTGTGGGTGTGGGAGTGGCAGTGACGTAGGTGCCACCGGCTGTGCCAAGGGGTGCAGGGAGGTAGGTGCTGGGGGGGAAAGGCCATACCCGGACTCCTGGCTCCCTTTTTGGGGGACCCCAGGGGTGGGAGGGAGAGCTGGGGGTGAGGGAGAGCCGCACCCAGACGCCTAGGTCGCTCCGTTGCTTCGGAAAAGGAAGTGGACGGGTTCCTGCGTCCGGACGCCACATTGCCGTTGGAGCGGCAATGGCGGCCATGCCTGGGGCCCTCCTGGGTGCCAAGTCCCTCTTCTAGGGGTGTGGGTGTCCCCCCCATGACACCTGGGTCTCTGGAGAGGGTCCCATTCCAGGACGCCTGGGTCCTTCTTATCTCTATTATGGGGCTGGGGAGGGTTTCCTGCCCGGATGCCTCGGTCCCCACCCCAACGCCTGGGTCCCATCCCTGCCTGCCTGGGTCCCACCCCTGGGTGCCTGGGACCCTCTTGTCTCCGTTATGGGGCTGGGGAGGGTTTCCTGCCCAGATGCCTGGGTCCCCACCCAAATGCCTGGGTCCCTCCTATCTCCATTACGGGGTTGGGGAGGGTTCCCTGTCCCTGGACACCTGGGTCCCATCCCTGGATGCCTGGGTCCCATCCCTGGATGCCTGGGTCCCTCCTATCTCCATTACGGGATTGGGGAGGGTTCCCTGTCCGGACACCTGGGTCCCCCGCAGGATGTCCTCTCCGCCACTGTCCCAGGCGGTGGCCTCGGCCACGGCGGCCTCGGGGCAGGCGCTGCAGGCGTTGACGGGGCTGGCGGAGGCGCTGGGGACGCCGGAGACGGTGGCAGAGGTGCTAGCGGAGGCAAAGGAGGCGCTGGAGGTGGCGGAAGCGGCGCAGGCGGCGTTGGGGGCGGCGCTGGCGGCAACGCTGGGGGCGGCGGCGGGGCTGGCGACGCCGACGCCGTGGGCTCGATGCCGGAGGTCTTTACCAGGCGCTGGGGGCAGCCGCCGACGCCAGCGCTTCTGAGCTGGAACGGGAGCTGAGCCGGAACCGCCGGCGTCGCTGGGGTCTGTGGGTGGTCCGGACTGTTGCCCTGGTGCTGATGCTCCTCTGCGCCCCTCTGCGTGAGTACGGACCAGTATAGGCCAGAACGGACCAGTTCAGACCAGTAGGGGAGCCCTACGGATCTGCTTGGACCAGTAGTGCTGGCAGAGATCCCTACAGACCAGTACGTACAGGCAGGGAGCCTTACAGACCAGTAGGGACCAGTTTAGACCAGTAGGTACCACAAGGAACCACTGTAGAGCAGTAGAGACGAGTAATGGACCAGTATGGACCAGTCAGGAAGCTCTACACACCAGTAGAGACTTTCTCTTTCTCTGACCAGTATAGACCAGAATGGACCATTCAGACCAGTAGGGAGCTCTATGGATCTGCTTGGATCAGTAATACCAGTAGAGAACCCTACGGACCAGTATGGACCAGTAGGGAGCCATACAGACCAGTACAGACTTTCATCTGCCCCTGACCAATATGTACCAGTTTAGACCAGCAGAGACCACAAGGAACCACTGTAGAGCAGTCTGACAGACCAGTATAAACCAGCATGGACCAGCAGGAAGCTCTACAGACCAATAGAGACTTTCTCTTGCCCTGACCAGTATAGACCAGTAGGGACCACTAGGAATCAGTGTAGGCTGGTAGGGACCAGTACAGACCAGTACAGACCACTGTAGGCCAGTAGAGACTTTACCATACCGTGACCACTATAGACCAGTATGGACCAGTAGGGATCTTTACAGACCAGTGTGGAACAGTATGATCCTGTAGAGACCACTAGGAACCACTGTAGGACAGTATGGACCAGTTCAGACCAGTAAGGACCAGTAGAAATCCCCCAGATCTTTTTAAATCAGTAAATACCAGTAAACGACCTTACACACCAGTAACAACCAGTAAGAAATCCTATAGACCTGTAGAAACCTTACTCTGACTACTACAGACCAGTCTGGAGCTATATGGGCCAGTAAGGTGTACAGACCAGTATATACCAGTAAGGACCAGTAGGACCCGCTGTAGACCAGTAGGGACCAGTAAAGACCAGTGGGATGCCCTACAGACCAGTGTAGACCAGTATAGAACTTCCCCTGCCCCAACCAGTATGGACTGGGAGACACTGGGAGGGGGCAGGGACACTGGGATGGGGACACTGGGATGGGACTGGGGACATTGGGAAGGGGACAGCAGGAGGGGACGGGGACACTGGTAGAGGATTGGGACACCAGGAGGGGACGGGGACACTGGGACAAGACTGGGGACATTGGAAGGGGACAGCAGGGGGAAGACAGGGGACACTGGGAGGGGACAGGGACACCAGGAAGGGACAGGGACACTGGGACAAGACTGGGGACACTGGAGGGGACTGGGGACATTGGGAGGGGACAGCAGGAGGGGACGGGGACACTGGGAGAGGATTGGGACACCAGGAGGGGACGGGGACACTGGGACAAGACTGGGGACATTGGAAGGGACAGCAGGAGGGGACAGGGGACACTGGGAGGGGACAGGGACACCAGGAAGGGACAGGGACACTGGGACAAGACTGGGGACACTGGGAGGGGGACTGGGGACATTGGAAGGGGACAGCAGGAGGGGACAGGGGACACTGGGAGGGGACAGGGACACTGGGACAAGACTGGGACACTGGGACATGGGACAAGACTGGGGACATTGGAAGGGGACAGCAGGAGGGGACAGGGGACACTGGGGGGACAGGGGACAGGACACCAGGAGGGGACAGGGACACTGGGATGGGACTGGGGACATTGGGATGGGGACAGCAGGAGGGGACAGGGGACACTGGAGAGGATTGGGACACCAGGGAGAGGACGGGGACACTGGGACAAGACTGGGGACACTGGGATGGACTGGGGACATTGGAAGGGGACAGCAGGAGGGGACAGGGGACACTGGGAGGGGACAGGGACACTGGGACAAGACTGGGGACACTGGACAAGACTGGGGACATTGGAAGGGACAGCAGGAGGGGACAGGGGACACTGGGAGGGGACAGGGACACCAGGAAGGGACAGGGACACTGGGACAAGACTGGGGACACTGGGAGGGGACTGGGGACATTGGGAGGGGACAGCAGGAGGGGACGGGGACACTGGGAGAGGATTGGGACACCAGGAGGGGACGGGGACACTGGGACAAGACTGGGGACATTGGAAGGGGACAGCAGGAGGGGACAGGGGACACTGGAGGGGACAGGACACCAGGAAGGGACAGGGACACTGGGACAAGACTGGGGACACTGGGAGGGGACTGGGGACATTGGAAGGGGACAGCAGGAGGGGACAGGGGACATTGGGAGAGGATTGGGACACCAGGAGGGGACAGGGACACTGGGACAAGACTGGGGACATTGGAAGGGGACAGCAGGAGGGGACAAGGGACACTGGGAGGGGACAGGGACACCAGGAGGGGACAGGGACACTGGGATGGGACTGGGGACATTGGGAGGGGACAGCAGGAGGGGACAGGGGACACTGGGAGAGGATTGGGACACCAGTAGGGGACGGGGACACTGGGACAAGACTGGGGACACTGGGATGGGACTGGGGACATGGGGACAGGGGACACTGGGAGGGGACAGGGACACCAGGAGGGGATGGGGACACTGGACAAGACTGGGGACACTGGGAGGGGACTGGGGACATTGGAAGGGGACAGAAGGAGGGGACAGGGGACACTGGGAGGGGACAGGGACACCAGGAGGGGACAGGGACACTGTGACAAGACTGGGGACACTGGGAGGGGACTGGGGACACCAGGAGGGGACGAGGACACCAGGTGATGTCCCCATCACCTCCGCTGTCCCCACAGTGTCCCTGGATGTGGTGCGGGAGGCGCTGGGGGTGACACAAGAGAGCCACCTTGTCCCCTGCCTGGCCACCGTCGCCCTCGTCTGCCAGGTGGCCCTGTGGGGCGCGGGGACATCCAAGCGTCACTTGGCCACCGCTGCCAGCCACCAGCGTCACCAAGCCCTCCGCTACCGCCGCCTGGCCCGGGACACCGCTGCTGCCACCGCTGCCGCCACCGCTGCCACCGCCGAGGCCACCGAGGCCATCGACGCCGCCAATGCCACCCTGGGGATGCTGGAGGAGGTGACCGGTCACCTGAGGACCTTGGTGGACGCTGTCACCCAGGACTTGGAGGTGGCCCAGGGCTTCCCTGCCAGCGCCCGGGCCCTGGGGGACGCCGTGGTGGCCTTGGGGACAGCGATGGGGGACAAGGAGGGGACGGAGAGGTTGGCCCGGGCGCTGGAGGCTCTGCCAGGGGACGAGTAGGGACGGGGACGGGGACACCGGGAGGGTCCTGCTCGTCCTGGGGACACCCTGATGTCCCCTGTCCTGTCTGGGGACATCTGGATGTCCCTCCTTCTTCTGGGGACATCAGGATGTCCCCTGTCCCATCTGGGGATGTCAGGAGGGTCCTTCTCATCCTGGGGACACTCCGGTGTCCCCTGTCCCATCTGGGGACACCTGGATGTCCCTCCTTGTTCTGGGGACACCCTGATGTCCCCTGTCCCATCTGAGGGCACCTGGAGGGTCATCTTCATCCTGGGGACACCCCGATGTCCCCTGTCCCATCTGGGGACACTAGGAGGGTCCTTCTCATCCTGGGGACACCTTGATGTCCCCTGTCCCATCTGGGGACACCAGGCAAGTCATCTTCAACCTGGGGACACCAGGATGTCCCTTCTCCGTCCTGGGGACACTGGGATGTCCCCTGTCCTGCCTGAGGACACCTGGAGGGTCCTTCTCATCCTGGGGACACACTGATGTCCCCTGTCCCATCTGGGGACACCAGGAGGGTCCTTCTCATCCTGGGGACACCCCGATGTCCCCTGTCCCATCTGAGGACACCAGGAGGGTCCTTCTCATCCTGGGGACACCCCGATGTCCCCTGTCCCATCTGGGGACACCAGGAGGGTCCTTCTCATCCTGGGGACACCCTGATGTCCCCTGTCCCATCTGGGGACACCAGGAGGGTCCTTCTCATCCTGGGGACACGCTGATGTCCCCTGTCCCATCTGGGGACACCAGGAGAGTCATCTTCAACCTGGGGACACCAGGGTGTCCCTTCTCTGTCCTGGGGACACTAGGATGTCCCCTG
Source organism: Gavia stellata (assembly GCF_030936135.1). NCBI lineage: Eukaryota > Metazoa > Chordata > Aves > Gaviiformes > Gaviidae > Gavia > Gavia stellata. The sequence goes on along the minus strand of NC_082632.1, from coordinate 125,096 downwards.
TCCTGCCTGAGGACAGCTGGATGTCCCTCCTGGGGACACTGGGGACAGCAGGATGTCCCCTGTCCCACCTGGGGACGTCGAGGCCGTCCCCTTCATGGTCCAAGGACACCAGGGACAGGTTGGTGACACCGTCCCCTGTCCCCCCAATAAGCCTCAGGGACACGCTGAGCCCCCGAACTGTCACTGGGGGCTGGGGACATGGCAGGGACATGGGGACACCAGGGGACGGGGACACCCCCACCCCATTCAGAGGACACCAGGAGGAGGGATGTCCCCAGGCCATCCCCATCAAAGGGCTCAGGACTGTCCCCAACGTCCCCAAGGGTGCCCGGATGGATGTCCCCAAGCCATGGGGGACATGGTGGGGACAGCCATCAGCAGGGCCATGTTGGGGACAGCCCTGGGGACACTGGGGACATCATTGTGGCTGTGTTGGGGACGTGCTGGCGGCCAGCACTGGGGACACACTGGGGACAAGCCAGGGCCATACTGGGGACATCCCTGAGGCCACCTCGGCTCCAGCACTGGGGACACTCCAGGGACATCGCCAGGGCCAGCACTGGGGACACGCTGGGGCCACCATTGAGGACACATTGGGGACACACTGAAGCCACCATTGGGGACACAATGGGGACGTGCTGCAGGCAGCACTGGGGACATGTCGGGGACGTGTTGGGGACATGGCGGGGGGGACGTTGAAGGTTGCGGGTGGCCTTGTTGGGGCACCACTGGGGACATCGAGGGGAGGACAATGGGGGACATGGGGCTGCATTGGGGACAATGGGGGACATTGGGACACCGGGGGGGACACTGGGGGACACCGAGGACTGGGGGTGGCTGTGCTGGGGCCAAGTCGGGGACATTGCGGGGGGACATCGGGGACCATATGGTCGCATTGGGGACATCGGGGGACACTGGTGGCTGCAGGACCCTGTTGGGGACATTGAGGGACACCGGGGGTTGTGGGACCCCGTTGGGGACATGGGGGGCACCGAGGGCTGTGGGTGGCCGTGCTGTGGCCATGCTGGGGGACACTGGGGGACACTGGAGGCTGTGGGGTCCCGTTGGGGACATTGGGGGACACCGAGGGCCATGGGTGGCTGTGCTGGGGCCACGTTGGGGACATCGGGGGGGACATCAGGGACCACAGGGCTGTGTTGGGAACATCGGGGGACACCAGTGGCCACGGGGAGATTGGGGGACGCCGGGGGCTGTGGGACCCCCTTGGGGACATTGGGGGACACCAAGGACCGCGGGTGGCTGCGCTGGGACCCCCTTGGGGACATTGGGGGACACCAAGGACCGCGGGTGGCTGCGCTGGGACCCCCTTGGGGACATTGGGGGACACCAAGGACCGCGGGTGGCTGCACTGGGATCCCCTTGGGGACATTGCGGGGGGGGGGGCATTGGAGGCCACGGTGACCCGTTGGGGGACACTGGGGGACAATGGAGGCCGTGGGGTCCCATTGGGGACACGGCGGGGGGACACACTGAGGGGGGTGGGTGGCCGTGCTGGGGTCACGGGGCGGGTGACGTCCCCGTTGGCGGCGTCCCCACGTCCAGCCCCCGCGGGCCGAGGCCAGCCCAGCCCCAGGGCCGCATCCAGCCGCCACCGCCGCCACCGTCACCTCCCCGTCCCGCGTGTCCCCCACCGCGTCCCCACCGCTGTCACCACCACCCATGGGGACCCCCGAGGCCATCGGAGCCATCGGCCTCCCCGAGGTGGGACAAATCTCGGCGCCGGATGGCGGCGGGGGGTGTGTGGGGGGGGACATGGCGAGATAGAGGGGTGGCAGGGGGTGGCAGGGGGGACAGGGGGTGACAAGGTGGCAGAGGGGACAAGGGGAGAGGGGTCAGGGGTGGCAGAGGGTGGCAGAAGGGATGGGGGCAGCAGGGAGGTGAGGGGGGTGGCAGGGGGACAGGAAATGGGGGTGGCAGGGGGGTGACAGGGGACAGGGGGTGGCAGGGGGGTGACAAGGTGTTGGGGACAGGGGGACAGGGCAGTGGCAGAAGGGACGAGGGTGGCAGGGGGTGGCAGAGGGGACAGAGGGACGGGGACAGGGTGGCAGAGGGGTGGTAGGGGGCATGGGGGTGATGGGGGGGTGACAAGATGGTGGGGACAGGGGGTGACGGGGGGATGGGGGTGGCAGGGGGACAGGGGGACAGAAGGGACAGGGTGGCAGGGGGTATGGGGGTGGCAGGGGGGTGACAAGGTGTTGGGGACAGGGGGACAGGGCAGTGGCAGAGGGGATGAGGGTGGCAGGGGGTGGCAGAGGGGACACGGGGACGGTGGGGACAGGGAACGGGGTGGCAGGGGGTGACAGGGACAGGGCAGTGGCAGAGGGGACAGAGGGACAGGGGACGGCGTGGCAGAGAGGTGGCAGGGGGCATGGGGGTGACAGGGTGGGTGACAAGATGGTGGGGATGGGGGGATGGGGGTGGCAGGGGGACAGGGGGACAGAAGGGACAGGGTGGCAGGGGGTATGGGGGTGGCAGGGGGGTGACAAGGTGTTGGGGACAGGGGGACAGGGCAGTGGCAGAGGGGACGAGGGTGGCAGGGGGTGGCAGAGGGGACATGGGGACAGTGGGGACGGGGAATGGGGTGGCAGGGGGTGACAAGGACAGGGCAGTGGCAGAGGGGACAGAGGGACAGGGGACGGCGTGGCAGAGAGGTGGCAGGGGGCATGGGGGTGACAGGGTGGGTGACAAGATGGTGGGGACAGGGGGATGGGGGTGGCAGGGGGACAGGGGACAGGGGGACAGAAGGGACAGGGTGGCAGGGGGTATGGGGGTGGCAGGGGGGTGACAAGGTGTTGGGGACAGGGGGACAGGGCAGTGGCAGAGGGGACGAGGGTGGCAGGGGGTGGCAGAGGGGACATGGGGACAGTGGGGACGGGGAATGGGGTGGCAGGGGGTGACAAGGACAGGGCAGTGGCAGAGGGGACAGGGGTGATGAGGTGGCAGAGGGGACAGAGGGACAGGGGACGGGGTGGCAGAGGGGTGGCAGCAGGGATGGGGTGACGGGGGTGACAAGGTGGTGGGGACCGGGGGACAGGGCAGTGGCAGAGGGGACGGGGGGACAGGGGGTGGGGGTGGCAGGGTGGTGACAGGGACAGGAAGGTGAGGGGACAGGGCAGTGGCAGAGGGGATGGGGGGACAGGGGGTGGGGGTGGCAGGGTGGTGACAGGGACAGGAAGGTGAGGGGACAGGGGAGTGGCAGAGGGGACAGGGGGACAGGAGGGTGATGGAGGGACAAGGGGGGACAGGGGATGGTGGGGACAGAGGACAGGCGTGGCTGAGGGGATGGGGGTGGCAGGGGGAGTGGGGGGTGACAAGGGGACAAGTGCCATGGGGAACCTCAGGGTGGCATCTGGGGACTCTGAAGGTGACAAGGGCCTTTGGGGGACCCTGAGAGGGTGACAAGGGACATGAGGGACCCCAAGGTGGCATCAGGAGAACCTGAAGGGGACATCAGGGGACCGCAGAGGACCCCGGGGAGGGGACAAGGGACATGGGCAACCCTGAGGAGGGGACCAAGGGACATGGGGGAACCCCAGGGTGACATGGGGACAGCAGAGGGGACAGGGGACATCAGGGGACCCCAGAGGGGACAAGGGCCATAGGGGACCCCTGGGAGAGGACAAGGGACATGGGGGACCCTGCCACCGACCGTGTCCCTATCCCCAGGTGTCCCCAGAGCTGCTGGAACCGCTGGTGGCTGTGGTGGCCATCCTGGGCGAGCTGGGGGCCACCGCAGGGGACGTCCCCCTGGCCGGGCCACGGGGCTCGCTGCGGGCCGGGCTGGTGGCCCTCGTTAGCGACATTGGCCGGGCCATGGGCCACCGTCACGGAGAGGCCACCCGCCTCCGTCGTGCCCTGGCCATGGCTGAGGCCACCAGGGCCACCACAGGGGCCACCACTGGGAGTACCACAGTCACCCCTGGGGCCACCCCTGAGCCCGCTGTCCCCAGGGCCACTGCGGGGGACGCCTGGGCCACTGTGGCAACCATCACCCGCAAGTGGCAAGAGGCGGTGGCCTTGGTGGAGGCCACCTGGGCCAGGTTGACAGGGGACGTCATGCACCTGAGGGACGCCTGCGGGACTGCGGCCACCACGGTGGCCACCGCCGGGGCCACCGCCGGCCACCTGGCAGCAGCGATGGCCCGGGAGGACGGGGCGCGCCGGGAACTGCTGACGGCCACCCGGGCACTGCCGGTGGCCTCAGAGTTGGCCACGGTGGCCTCGGAGGTGGCAGCCCACAGGACA
>NC_082632.1:89494-120630 GCF_030936135.1 Gavia stellata | reverse complement strand
TCCCAAAATACCCCTGGAGACCCCCCAAACCACTCCCACCCCATAGCAGGGACCCCAAAACCATGGGGGGAACCCCAAAATACCCCAAATCCATCAGGGGACCCCAAAATACCCCTGGAGGCCCCCCCAAACCACTCCCACCCCATAGCAGGGACCCCAAAACCATGGGGGGAACCCCAAAATACCCCATTAGGACCCCAAATCCATCAGGGGACCCCAAAATACCCCTGGAGACCCCCCAAACCACTCCCACCCCATAGCAGGGACCCCAAAACCATGGGGGGAACCCCAAAATACCCCAAATCCATCAGGGGACCCCAAAATACCCCTGGAGGCCCCCCCAAACCACTCCCACCCCATAGCAGGGACCCCAAAACCATGGGGGGAACCCCAAAATACCCATTAGGACCCCAAATCCATCAGGGGACCCCAAAATACCCCTGGAGACCCCCCCAAACCACTCCCACCCCATAGCAGGGACCCCAAAACCATGGGGGGAACCCCCAAGTGACTCATGTCACCCCAAAATATCCCACGAGGATCCCTGAAACACCCCCTTGACACCCCCAAATACTCCACAGGGACCCCAAATCCCACCCCAGGGACCCCCCGATCCTCCCTAGGACCCCTCAAACCGCCCCCCACCCCACAGCAGGGACCCCAAAACTGGGGGGGGGAACCCCAAAATACCTGGGGGAGCCGCTGCAGCACCATGTCGACGACGGCGGCTTCCTGGTACTGCCCGAAGGCCTCCGCCTTCGCCGCCGTCTGCGCCGCCTCCCGCCCGCGCCCGAGCGGCCACCGCCGCCGCCCGCGCCGCCCCCGTCACCTGTGGGGCGCGTCTGGGTCCCCCGCGGGGCAGGGGACGCGTCCCCCCCACCCCGGTGTCGGGGTCCCCTGGGGTCCCCTGTCACCCCCCCACCCAGATGTTGGGGGTCCCCTGTCTCCCTCTACCCAGATGTTGGGGTCCCCTGGACGCCTGGGTGCCCTGTCACCCCCCCACCCAGATGTTGGGGGTCCCCTGTCACCCCTCACCCAGATGTTGGGGTCCCCTGTCTCCCTCTACCCAGATGTTGGGGTCCCCTGTCACCCCCCACCCAGATGTTGGGGGTCCCCTGTCACTCCCCCCCAGATGTTGGGGGTCCCCTGTCTCCCTCTACCCAGATGTTGGGGTCCCCTGTCACCCCCCACCCAGATGTTGGGGGTCCCCTGTCACTCCCCCCCAGATGTTGGGGGTCCCCTGTCACCCTCTACCCAGATGTTGGGGTCCCCCGTCGCCTGGGTCCCCTGTCACCCCCCACCCAGATGTTGGGGGTCCCCTGTCACCCTCTACCCAGATGTTGGGGTCCCCCCGTCACCTGGGTCCCCTGTCACCCTCTACCCAGATGTTGGGGTCCCCCTGTCGCCTGGGTCCTCTGTCACCCCCCACCCAGATGTTGGGGTCCCCCCGTCACCTGGGTCCCCTGTCACCCCCCCACCCAGATGTTGGGGGTCCGCTGTCACCCTCTACCCAGATGTTGGGGGTCCCCTGTCACCCTCTACCCAGATGTTGGGGTCCCCCTGTCGCCTGGGTCCCCTGTCACCCCCCACCCAGATGTTGGGGTCCCCCTGTCGCCTGGGTCCCCTGTCACCCCCCACCCAGATGTTGGGGTCCCCCCAGATGTTGGGGCCCCCCCCGGACTCACCCTCATGGCCTCGGCCTCAGCCTCCGCCTGCATCATCATCTGCGACCTGCGGAGGGGCGGGGCTTGAGGTGAGGGGCGGAGCCTCCAGAGGGGCGGGGCTCATTGAGGGGGCGGGGCTTGGGAAGGTGGGGCCTCCCAGGGAGGGTGTGGCCAAATGAAACGGGGGGGGGGGGGCTTGGCGATGGGGGCGTGGTCTGGGGAGTGTGGGCATGGTCTGGGGAGTGTGGGCGTGGCCTCACCTCAAAGGAGGTTTCTCTTAAAAGGGGTGTGGCCACAGTAGGAGCCCGTTCTGTGGGGGCGTGGCCTACAAGGGAGCCCCAACTCCCTCTTAAAAGGGGCAGGCTTCCTTTAAAGGGGCCATGGCTTCCGCGTGGTGGGGTCCACTGCGTGGGGGTGTGGCTTACTGGAAAGGGGCGGGGCTCCCCTTCAAAAGGCCTCCACCTCCCTGGGCTTCAGCCAGGGGGCAAAGCGCCCCTTTAAAGGGGCAGAGCTTCCCTTAAAGGGGGGCAGGGCTTCACCCCAGGCAGTGGGGCCCACCACTGAGGGTGTGGCTTGGTAGAAAGTGCAGGGCTCCCCCCTTTAAAAGGGCAATGCTTCCCTTAAAGGGGCACAACCTCAGTGCAGCGAGGCCCACCAGGTAGGGCCAAAACTCCCCTTTAAAGTGGCATTACTTTCCTTAAAGAGGCACCACGTCAACCAAGGTGGTGGGGCCCACCACTGGGGGTGTGGCTTGGTCGACTGGGGCGGGGCTCCCCCTTTAAAGGGGCATGGCCTCATCTAAAAGAGTGGGGCCCACCAGGTGGGGGTGTGGCTTAGTAGACTGGGGTGTGGCTCCCCATTTAAAGGGGCATGGCTTCACCCCAAAAGGTGGGGCCCACCCACTAGGGGCGGGGCTCGCCGGGGAAGGGGCGGGGCTCACCGCTGGGCCTCGGCCAGGCGCTCGAGGCGGTAGCGCTCGGCCTCGGCGGGTTTGCGGACGGTGGCCTCCAGCTCGAGTTCGCGGCGGCCGATCTCGTGCTCCTGCAGCTGCGCCTGCTGCGCCCGCTCCACCACCAGCACCTGCGCCCGCTCCTCCTCGATCTGCTGCTTCGTCCTCGCCACCTGCACCCACGGCAATCCTCAGCCCCGCGCCAGCACCCAGGCGGACGTTGGGGGGGACCCTGGCACCCAGGTGGGGGGACCCACGTGGAGTGGAGAACCCAAGTACCCCAGGGGACTCAGGTGTTAGGGGGGACCCAGGTCTTTTGCAGGGGGCAAGGTGCTGGGGAGACCCAGGCACCCAGGGCACCCCAGTGTCTGGGAGGGACCCAGGTGTTAGGGGGGACCCAGGTGTTTTGGGGGGACCCAGGCATCTGGGGGGGACCCAGGCACCCAGGGCACCCCGGTGTCTGGGAGGGACCCAGGTGTTAGGGGGGACCCAGGTGTTTTGGGGGCACCCAGGCATCCAGGGCACCTGGGTGTCTGGGGGGGACCCAGGTGTTTTGGGGGGACCCAGGCATCCGGGGGGAACCCAGGTGTTTTGGGGGGACCCAGGCATCCAGGGCACCTGGGTGTCTGGGGGGGACCCAGGCATTCGGGGCACCCAGGTATCTAAGGGGGACCCAGACATTTTGGGGGTGCCAGGGTGCTGGTGACACCCAGGCATCCAGGGCACCTGGGTGTCTGGGAGGGACCCACGTGTTAGGGGGGACCCAGGTGTTTTGGGGGCCCCAGGCATCCGGGGGGGGACCCAGGTGTTTTGGGGGGACCCAGGCATCCGGGGGGGGACCCAGGTGTTAGGGGGGGACCCAGGTGTTTTGGGGGCACCCAGGCATCCAGGGCACCTGGGTGTCTGGGAGGGACCCAGGTGTTAGGGGGGACCCAGGTGTTTTGGGGGGACCCAGGCGTCCGGGGGGGACCCAGGTGTTAGGGGGGACCCAGGTGTTTTGGGGGGACCCAGGCATCCGGGGGGGACCCAGGTGTTAGGGGGGGACCCAGGTGTTTTGGGGGCACCCAGGCATCCAGGGCACCTGGGTGTCTGGGAGGGACCCAGGTGTTAGGGGGGACCCAGGTGTTAGGGGGGGGACCCAGGTGTTTTGGGGGCACCCAGGCATCCAGGGCACCTGGGTGTCTGGGAGGGACCCAGGTGTTAGGGGGGGACCCAGGTGTTTTGGGGGGACCCAGGCGTCCGGGGGGGACCCAGGTGTTAGGGGGGACCCAGGCATCCGGGGGGGACCCAGGTGTTAGGGGGGGACCCAGGTGTTTTGGGGGCACCCAGGCATCCAGGGCACCTGGGTGTCTGGGAGGGACCCAGGTGTTAGGGGGGACCCAGGTGTTAGGGGGGGACCCAGGTGTTAGGGGGGGACCCAGGCATCCAGGGCACCTGGGTGTCTGGGAGGGACCCAGGTGTTAGGGGGGACCCAGGTGTTTTGGGGGGACCCAGGCGTCCGGGGGGGACCCAGGCATCCAGGGCACCTGGGTGTCTGGGAGGGACCCAGGTGTTAGGGGGGGACCCAGGTGTTTTGGGGGGACCCAGGCGTCCGGGGGGGACCAGGTGTTAGGGGGGGACCCAGGCATCCAGGGCACCCCAGTGTCTGGGGGGGACCCAGATGTTTTGGGGGGACCCAGGCATTTTCAGGGTGCCAGGGTGCTGGGGATACCCAGCCATCCAGGGCACCTGGGTGTCTGGGGGGGACCCAGGTGTTTGGGGGGACCCAGGCATCCGGGGCACCCAGGTATCTAGGGGGGACCCAGGTATTTTGGGGGTGCCAGGGTGCTGGGGACCCCCAGGCATCCAGGGCACCTGGGTGTCTGGGGGGGACCCAGGTGTTTTGGGGGGACCCAGGTGTTTTGGGGGGACCCAGGCATCTGGGGGGGACCCAGGTGTTAGGGGGGGACCCAGGTGTTTTGGGGGGACCCAGGCATCCGGGGGGGACCCAGGTGTTAGGGGGGGACCCAGGTGTTAGGGGGGGACCCAGGCATCCAGGGCACCCAGGTATCTAGGGGGGACCCAGGTATTTTGGGGGTGCCAGGGTGCTGGGGACACCCAGCCATCCATGGCACCTGGGTGACTGGGGGGGGGTCCCCAGGTGTCTGGGGGGGGGACCTAAGCATCCCAGGGGACCCAGGTATTAGGGGGGACCCCAAGATCTGGGGGGATGCAATTGTCCTGGGGGGACCCAGGCATCCAGGGGGGATGGAGAGGGGACCCAGGTGTCTTAAGGGGTGTACAGAGGGGACCCAGGTGTCCTGGGGAGGGGACCCGGGCGTCTCGGGGGGAACCCAGGTGTCTGGGGGGGGATCCCCGGCGTCCGGGGTACCTGGAGCTGGTAGGCCAGGTCAGCCTGGGCCTTGCGAGCGCTGACGGCGGCGTCGCACTGCGCCTGCTGCACCTGGAAGTCGCGCTGGGCCTGCGCCATCGCCGTCTCGCTCAGCAGCTGCGCCGAGACCTGCTCCTGGCGCGCCCGTGCCTCCTGCGGGGACACGGGGACGTGGGGACACCGGGGAGCACGGGGGACGTGGGGGGGACGCAGAGGGATGTGGGGATGCTATGGGATGGGGGGGGGGGGGGGGCATGAGGACGTCGTGGGGGACACGGTGACAGCGTGGGACTGGAGAGGTGGGGGGACAATGGGGGACACTGGGGACAGAGGGACATAGGGACACCAGGAAACTGGGGGCATTGGGATAACGGGAGGAGACACATAAGGACACAGGGGGACACTAGGAGTCAGGGTGACATTGGGGACACGGAAAGGGGGCCCAGGGACATTGGAAGGGGATGTGGAGACGTATGGGGACCTCGGAGACAACCTGGGTGACATCAGAGGCGCGTGGAGTGGGGACACCGGTGCGTTGCGGGGGAATCTGGAAATTTCAGTGAGGAAACGGGGGGGGGACAGATGTGGGCACATGGGGGACACTGTGGGGGGAGCCCAGGGGGTGACAGAGGTGACAAACTCACGCGGATGCCGGCGTCCCGCTTGGCCTCGGCCTCCCCCACGCGGGGCGTCGCGCTGGACCTGCGCCGTGCGGCCCTTCCCCAGCGAGTGCAGGTAGTCCTGGGGACAGGGGGACGTGGGGACACCGTCACACCCCTCGTCCCACTGCCTCTGTCCTGCTGGTGGCCCTGGGGACAGCCCCATCCCTGTACGGTGTCCCCATCCCTGTCTGCGTGTCCCCACCCTGGTGACCCTGTCCCCGTTCCAGTGTCCCTGTCCTTCACCCAATGTCCCCACCCTCATGTCACCGTCCCCACGACGCTGTTCCTCTGTCCCAATATCACCATCCCTGCGTCCCTCTCTCTGTCCCCACGTCCCTTTTCCTGTCACCCGCACCCCTGGCTCATTGTCCCCATCCCCACTGTCCCCTGCACCCCCGTGTCCCCAGTGCCACCAACTGTACTGATGTCTCTGTCCCCACCGTGCCCCCCCAGTGTCCCCAGTACCACTAACCGCACCGATGTCTATGTCCCCACTGGTGTCCCCATGTCCCTGATGCCACTTGCGCATCGTGGGCAGGCTGTAGCTGACCACGCCGACACCCTTGTCCCCACCGTGTCCCCCCCACGTCCCCCCTGGTCGTCATGGGTGACCTTCAGGGCGTAGCAGACCACACTGACACCCATGTTGACACTCTTGTCCCCACCATGTCCCTCTGTGTGTCCCCCCCTGATTGTCATGGGTGTCCTTCAGACCATAGCAGACCACACTGACACCCACATTGACACCCTTGTCCCTACCATGTCCCCCCCTCTGTCCCTCCTGGTCATCATGGGTGTCCTTCAGGGCATAGCAGACCACGCTGACACCCACAATGACACCTTTGTCCCCACCGTGTCCCCCCCACGTCCCCCCTGGTCGTCATGGGTGTCCTTCAGGGTGTCGCAGACCACGCTGACACCCACATTGACACCCTTGTCCCCACCGTGTCCCCCCCCAGTGCCACCTGGTCATCGTGGATGTCCTTCAGGGCATAGCAGACCACGCTGACACCCACAATGACACCTTTGTCCCCACCGTGTCCCCCCCACGTCCCCCCTGGTCGTCATGGGTGTCCTTCAGGGTGTCGCAGACCACGCTGACACCCACATTGACACCCTTGTCCCCACCGTGTCCCCCCCCAGTGCCACCTGGTCATCGTGGATGTCCTTCAGGGCATAGCAGACCACGCTGACACCCACAATGACACCTTTGTCCCCACTGTGTCCCCCCCACGTCCCCCTTGGTCGTCACGGGTGTCCTTCAGGGTGTCGCAGACCACGCTGACACCCACGTTGACACTCTTGTCCCCACTATGTCCCCCCCGTGTCCCCCCTGGTTGTCACAGGTGACCTTCAGGGCATAGCAGACCACGCTGACACCCACAATGACACCTTTGTCCCCACCGTGTCCCCCCCACGTCCCCCCTGGTCGTCACAGGTGTCCTTCAGGGTGTCGCAGACCACGCTGACACCCACGTTGACACCCTTGTCCCCACCGTGTCCCCCCCAGTGCCACCTGGTCATCGTGGATGTCCTTCAGGGCATAGCAGACCACGCTGACACCCACATTGACACCCTTGTCCCCACCGTGTCCCCCCCACGTCCCCCCTGGTCGTCACAGGTGTCCTTCAGGGTGTCACAGACCACACTGACACCCACATTGACACCGTTGTCCCCACTGTATCCCCACCGTGTCCCCCCTGGTTGTCATGGGTGACCTTCAGGGCATAGCAGACCACGCTGACACCCACAATGACACCTTTGTCCCCACCGTGTCCCCCCCACGTCCCCCCTGGTCGTCATGGGTGTCCTTCAGGGTGTCGCAGACCACGCTGACACCCACATTGACACCTTTGTCCCCACCGTGTCCCCCCCACGTCCCCCCTGGTCGTCACAGGTGTCCTTCAGGGTGTCACAGACCACACTGACACCCACATTGACACCGTTGTCCCCACTGTATCCCCACCGTGTCCCCCCTGGTTGTCATGGGTGACCTTCAGGGCATAGCAGACCACGCTGACACCCACAATGACACCTTTGTCCCCACCGTGTCCCCCCCACGTCCCCCCTGGTCGTCATGGGTGTCCTTCAGGGTGTCGCAGACCACGCTGACACCCACATTGACACCTTTGTCCCCACCGTGTCCCCCCCACGTCCCCCCTGGTCGTCACAGGTGTCCTTCAGGGTGTCACAGACCACACTGACACCCACATTGACACCGTTGTCCCCACTGTATCCCCACCGTGTCCCCCCTGGTTGTCATGGGTGACCTTCAGGGCATAGCAGACCACGCTGACACCCACAATGACACCTTTGTCCCCACCGTGTCCCCCCCACGTCCCCCCTGGTCGTCATGGGTGTCCTTCAGGGTGTCGCAGACCACGCTGACACCCACAATGACACCTTTGTCCCCACCGTGTCCCCCCCACGTCCCCCCTGGTCGTCACAGGTGTCCTTCAGGGTGTCACAGACCACACTGACACCCACATTGACACCGTTGTCCCCACTGTATCCCCACCGTGTCCCCCCCTGGTTGTCATGGGTGACCTTCAGGGCATAGCAGACCACGCTGACACCCACAATGACACCTTTGTCCCCACCGTGTCCCCCCCACGTCCCCCCTGGTCGTCACAGGTGTCCTTCAGGGTGTCGCAGACCACGCTGACACCCACATTGACACCCTTGTCCCCACCGTGTCCCCCCCCGGTGCCACCTGGTCATCGTGGATGTCCTTCAGGGTGTAGCTGACCACGCTGATCCCCATGTTGACGAGGTCGGAAGAGGCCACGTTGAAAACCTGCTCTGAGAACTTCTGCCGGTCCTTATAGATCTCCTATTGGGGGGGTGTGGAGCATAGGGGCGGGGCTTAAGTGGGTGTGGTTCTAAGGGCGTGGCTTCCCCAGGGGGCGGGGCCGGAAGGGTAGAGCTTGGGCCAAGGGGCAGTGCTCCCCACCAGGGGTGGCCGTGGGGGTGTGGCCTCAGCTGGGTGGGTGTGGCCTCCAGAAGGGGCGTGGCTTCACTCTGGGGGTGGGGCACCCATTGGGGTGGGGCCTCCGACGGGGGCGGGGCCTCCGGCGGGGGGCGGGGCTTGTCCTGAGAGTGGGGCTTATGGGGAAGTGGGGTTTCCAAGAGGGTGTGGCCTCTGTGAACAGGGCGTGGCTGACCCAAGGGGCGTGGCTGGCCCCGCCCATCTCACCTCCACGGTCATGTGGGCCATGATGGCGCGCTGGTGGCCCTCGAGGGTCTCCAGGGCGATTTGGGCGATCTCGCTCTCCGACTTGCCCAGGAACATCTGGCAAGCGGCCGCCAGCATCTCCTTGTTCTGCCCCTGGATCTTCACCTGTGCGCGTCCCCAAAAAAACCACCTGGCTTCGCACGCGCCTCTCGCACGCGCACCGGGGGGCCCCACCGCGACAGCGTGACCCCTTTAACAATAACACAACCGATAAATCTATTGTAACAGAGCCCTTTTTATAAAATCCTCTGCCCTACCCACGTATTTGGGGGGGGCCCACCACAATAAGTGGCTTTTAAGAGACTGCTGCTTCTCACAGGAGCTTTATAAGGGGACTATGACAGTGCCCTTTTAATAGAACGCTGCGTTTTCCCTTCCAGAACAGCTCTGACGGGGGCGATTCGCTGCGATAAGCCCCTTTTAAGACAATGATAAGCCCCTTTTAAGACAACGTTGCTCCTCCCAGAGTGCCCCGCCCCAGTATACCCCTTTAAGAAGATACCACCCCTTGGGGTGGGGTCTATGGTGGTATTTTAAAGTGATACTGCCTCTTTGAAGGGGTGGTGGGCCCCACAATGACATGCCCCTTTTAAACACCCCCCCCCAACACAAGTAGTACTGGGGGACTCCCCTGTAACAAGCCCCTTTTAAGGGCAGTGGTGGGGACCACTAATATGAGCCCTTTTAAGGGTACCCCCCCCACACACACACACTGTAGCATGACAAGGCCGTTTTAAGAGGACCCCGCCCCAAACACCTGGTGGGGCCCACCACCGCACCCCTTAAAAGGGGCTGCACCCATCTCTCCTGGGGAGGGGTGGTGGCAGCTGTAGGGACACAGGGTGACACGGGTGGGTGGGGGGTGACACGAGTGGGGGGGGGGGGGGGTACCTGAGCGATGCCGGTGACAGAGATGGGGACGCCGTGGCGGGTGTACACCTTCTCGCTGCGCACGTTGAGGGTCAGGGTGTTCAGGGAGATCCTGGGTGGGGGGGATGACACACAGGTCACCCCCGCTGTCCCCTCGTGTCCCCCCCCCCCCCCCCCCCCCCCATTCCAGGGGGTGTCCCCTCACCGCTGGATCTGCTGCAGACACGGCACCACCAGCACCCGCCCCCCGGCCACCATCACGGGGGGGCTACGGCAGAAGCCTGTGGGGGACATAGAAGTAAGTGGGGGACCCAGGAGGCCCGGGGGGACCCAGGGGTCCCGGGGTGGGGGGGGGGACCCAGAGGTTTTGGGGGGACCCAGGGGTCCCGGGGTGGGGGGGACCCAGAGGTCTTGGGGGGACCCAGGAGTCGTGGGGTGGGGGGGGACCCAGAGGTCTTGGGGGGCCGCAGGAGTCGTAGGGTGGGGGGGGACCCAGAGGTCTTGGGGGGACCCAGGAGTCGTGGGGTGGAGGGGGACCCAGAGGTCTTGGGGGGACCCAGGAGTCGTGGGGTGGGGGGGGACCCAGAGGTCTTGGGGGGGGCGCAGGAGTCGTGGGGTGGGGGGGACCCAGAGGTCTTGGGGGGACCCAGAAGTCGTAGGGTGGGGGGGGACCCAGAGGTCTTGGGGGGACCCAGAGGTCCAGGGTGGGGGGGGGGACCCAGAGGTCTTGGGGGGACCCAGGGGTCCAGGGTGGGGGGGGGACCCAGGAGTCTTGGGGGGACCCAGAAGTCGGGGGGGGGGGGGACACCCAGAGGTCTTGGGGGGACCCAGAGGTCCAGGGTGGGGGGGGACCCAGAGGTCTTGGGGGGACCCAGAGGTCCAGGGTGGGGGGGGACCCAGAGGTCTTGGGGGGACCCCGGAGTCGTGGGGTGGGGGGGACCCAGAGGTCTTGGTGGGGCCCAGGAGTCGTGGGGTGGGGGGGGACCCAGAGGTCTTGGGGGGCCCCGCAGTCCCGGGGTGGGCCCGGGAGTTCCGGGGTGTGGGGGACCCAAACCCCCGGGTGGGCCCCAGGAGTCGTTGGGTGGGTGGGGGGTGGGCCCAGGCAGGCGGTGAGGGAACCCCGACTCACCCGACACCACCATGGCCTCGTTGGGGCCACACGTGAAGAACATCCCGGCGGGGACCGGCGGAGAAGAGCCGGGACGGGACCCCCGGACGGGACCCCCGGACGGGACCCCCCCACCGCCCTCAGCCGCGCTGCTCCTCCCGCCGCGATCCCGGCAGCCCCCGCGGCAGCGTCGCGCTCTTCCCGGCCTCGCCCCTTCCCCGTGTTCTGCCCAGCGACGCGTGACGCCACCAGCTTCTCGCCGCCCCATTGGTCACTCCCCGGTGCGGGGAGGTTGTGTGATTATAACGCCGTCTTCGTGTCGGGGTCCTCTCTCCCCCTCGTTTCCCCCTCCCCGACCCCACTGTCCCCCCCCACGCGTGTCTCTGTCCCCCTATAGTGACCTGCCCCCTCACATAGCGACATTTGGGCAGGCGCCCTTAACAGAGATGGCCGCTCGGGCTTCACCAGCGCCCTCTGCGCTTGCGCTGTATAGGGGGCGGGCCTTTCCATGCGCGCAGGCGCAAAGAGCGCCACCAGCGGGCGCCGTGAGGGCGGAAGCGCGGGGCCGCTGAGGGGCTTTGCGCATGCGCGGCCGGAAGTGCTCGCCCGCCCCTGGATAAGAGGCCGGGAGGCCCCGTGCGGGTCCTTTTTTCTTCACCGGAGCCGCAGCCGCCGCCATGTGAGTGCGGCGCGTCCGGGGGTTCCCCGGGCCTGGAGGGGGGTCCGCGGCTCGGGAGGGGCGGGGGGAGGCCCGTGGGGTGGGTGTGTGGAGGCGGTGAGGCCTCTTGGGGCCAGGGCCTGTGGGGGTGGGGGGGGCCTGAGGTGGGAGTTGGGGGGCTCAGGCCTGTGGGGGGAGGCCCTGAGGTGGGAGTTGGGGGGCTCAGGCCTGTTCGGGGGGGGGGGCTCTGAGGTAAGAGTTGGGGGGGCTCAGGCCTATTGGGGGGGGGGGGTCTGTGTGGTGGGAGTTGGGGGGGGGGCTCAGGCCTATTTGGGGGGGGTGTGTGTGGTGGGAGTTGGGGGGCTCAGGCCTGTTGAGGGGGGGGGTCTCTGTGGTAGGAGTTGGGGGGGCTCAGGCCTGTTGGGGGGCTCAGGCCTGTTGGGGGGCTCAGGCCTGTTGAGGGGGGGGTCTCTGTGGTAGGAGTTGGGGGGCTCAGGCCTGTTGGGGGGGTCTCTGTGGTGGGAGTTGGGGGCTTAGGCCTGTTGGGGGGGGGTCTCTGTGGTGGGAGTTGGGGGGCTCAGGCCTGTTGGGGGGGGTCTCTGTGGTGGGAGTTGGGGGGCTCAGGCCTGTTGAGGGGGGGTCTCTGTGGTGGGAGTTGGGGGGCTCAGGCCTGTTGGGGGGCTCAGGCCTGTTGGGGGGTCTCTGTGGTGGGAGTTGGGGGGCTCAGGCCTGTTGGGGGGGGTCTCTGTGGTGGGAGTTGGGGGGCTCAGGCCTGTTAAGGGGGGGTCTCTGTGGTGGGAGTTGGGGGGCTCAGGCCTGTTGAGGGGGGGTCTCTGTGGTGGGAGTTGGGGGGCTCAGGCCTGTTGAGGGGGGGGTCTCTGAGGTGGGAGTTGGGGGGCTCAGGCCTGTTAAGGGGGGGGTCTCTGTGGTGGGAGTTGGGGGGCTCAGGCCTGTTGAGGGGGGGTCTCTGTGGTGGAGTTGGGGGGCTCAGGCCTGTTGAGGGGGGGTCTCTGTGGTGGGAGTTGGGGGGCTCAGGCCTGTTGGGGGGGGGTCTCTGTGGTGGGAGTTGGGGGGCTCAGGCCTGTTGAGGGGGGGTCTCTGTGGTGGGAGTTGGGGGGCTCAGGCCTGTTGAGGGGGGGTCTCTGAGGTGGGAGTTGGGGGGGCTCAGGCCTGTTGGGGGGGCTCTGAGGTAGGAGTTGGGGGGCTCAGGCCTGTTAAGGGGGGGGTCTCTGTGGTGGGAGTTGGGGGGCTCAGGCCTGTTGAGGGGGGGTCTCTGTGGTGGGAGTTGGGGGGCTCAGGCCTGTTGAGGGGGGGTCTCTGTGGTGGGAGTTGGGGGGCTCAGGCCTGTTGGGGGGGGGGTCTCTGTGGTGGGAGTTGGGGGGCTCAGGCCTGTTGAGGGGGGGTCTCTGTGGTGGGAGTTGGGGGGCTCAGGCCTGTTGAGGGGGGGTCTCTGAGGTGGGAGTTGGGGGGGCTCAGGCCTGTTTCAGGCCTGTTGAGGGGGGGTCTCTGAGGTGGGAGTTGGGGGGCTCAGGCCTGTTGAGGGGGGGGTCTCTGAGGCAGGACTTGGGGGGGCTCAGGTCTGTGGCGGCACACTGAGGCAGGATGTGGGGGGGCTCAGGACTGAGGGGGGTCCCTGAGGTGGAGTTGAGGGGCTCAGGTGTGGGGGGACACCCTGAGGCGGGAGTTGGAGGCTCAGGCCTGGGGGGGGGGGAGGCTGAGGTAGGATTTGGGGGGGCTCTCTCTGTGGGGGGGGAAATGGTTATGCTTTTTTGGGGGGGTCTCCTGCCGTAGGGGTGAGCTGGAGGGGGTGTTTTAAAGGAGCTTGCAGACTTCCTGGGGCAGGTAGAGTTGAGGGGGGGGCTGTTTTGGGGGAGATCTGGCGGGAGCTTGGGGGGTCCTGGGCTGTGGGGGTGTCTGGGGGTTCGGGGGTTTCCCTCTGCCCCCCCCCATAGCTGGTTTTTGCGCTCACTGGTGACACTGGGACCGTGTGTTTTGTCCCAGCACCGACCCCGTTCCTCACGTTACGCCCTAACACCCCACACAGGTTTTAGGGTGTCTGGGTGTGCCACGGGGGGGTACCCAGTACCCTGTGAAAAGTCCTGGGGGTCCCCCTGCCTGCCCCCCCAACTGCGCTGTGCTCCCAGAGCCTTCCCAGTTTATACTGGGAAGGACGTTTTAACATCGCTGGGAGCCATAGGCGCTATGGTTTTTCTTTTTAATTGAAGGCGTTTGATCCGGACCCCCCCCCAATTATGGGGTTTGGGGGGGGATCACGAGGGGGAAAGGGGGGGGACACAAGCGACTCTCCTGACCCCCACCCCCTTCTCTCCGCAGCATGACCGACTGGAGAGACGGCCCCCCGCCGTCACCGAAACCCCCGACATCAAACTCTTTGGCAAATGGAGCACCGACGATGTGCAGATCAATGACATCTCCCTCCAGGTATTTTTTTTTGGGGGGGGAATGAGACAATGAGGGGGGGGGAATTCCCATCCAGGGGAGGACTCTGACATCATACCCCGCCAGGATTACATCGCCGTGAAGGAAAAATACGCCAAGTACCTGCCCCATAGCGCCGGGCGCTACGCGGCCAAGCGTTTTCGGAAAGCCCAGTGTCCCCATCGTCGAGCGTCTCTCACCAACTCCATGATGATGCACGGCCGCAACAACGGCAAGAAATTAATGACCGTGCGCATCGTTAAGCACGCCTTCGAGATCATCCACCTGCTCACCGGGGAGGTGAGGAGGGTGCTTGGGTGCTGAGGGGGGGGGGTGGGATTGGGTTTGGGTGCTGAGGGAGGGGTGGTTTTGGGTCCTAGGAAGTGTTTTAGGGTGCTGTGTGTGGGGTTTTAAGGAGCTGGAGAGGTGGGGGTTTGGGTCTTGGGGGGGCTGGAGGGGGGTGTGTGTGGAGTGGGTTGGTTTTGGGGGGGCTGGAGGGGGTTGGCTTTGGGGTCCTGGGGAGGGTTTGGGGTTCCTAGGAGGTGTTTTGGGGTGCTGGGGGGGGGGGTTTAAGGGGCTGGAGAGGTGGGGGTTTGGGTCCTGGGGGGGGTGTTTGGGGGGCTGGAGAAGGGGGGGGTGTTGAGGGGGTTGGTTTTGGGGGGGGCTGGAGGGGGGGTTGGGTCCTAGTGGGTGGGATTAGGGTGCTGGGGGGGGGGATTTTAGGGTGCTGGGGGGGGGGATTTTAGGGTGCTGGGGGGGGTTAGGGCACTTGAGAGCTTTTTGGGGGGCTGGAGGGGGGTGTGTTTGGGGGGCTGAGGGTGACCTTTGCTTCTAGCAGTGGTTTTTGGGCTCGGGGTGGGTGGTTTTTGGTCCTGGGGGTATTTTTTAGGTGCTGGCTGGGGGGGATGTTGTTTTTTTGGGTGCCTGGGGCAGGTGTTTTTTGGGTGCTGGGGAGGTGGGGGGGTGCTGATTCTCTCCCTGCCCATCCTGCGGCAGAACCCCCTGCAAGTCCTGGTGAACGCCATCATCAACTCCGGCCCCCGCGAGGACTCGACCCGCATCGGCCGCGCCGGCACCGTCCGTAGGCAGGCCGTGGTGATGTCTCCCCTCTGCGCCGCGTCAACCAGGTACCCCCCCTCCTTCCCCCCTAAACCCCTGGGGGCTGCCGCCCGCCCCGTCGCCGTGTCCCCAATGTCCTTTTTTTCTGTCCCCCCCCGCCCCGGATTTCCAGGCCATTTGGCTGTTGTGCACCGGAGCCCCGGGAAGCCGCTTTCCGTAACATCAAAACCATCGCCGAGTGTTTGGCCGATGAACTCATCAACGCCGCTAAGGTGAGGAGGGGGGAAACGCAGCCGTCGCTGTTGTCACCTTCTCTCGCAGAGTTGGGGACGGAATGGATCCCTCTGTGTCACCCCAAAACCGATAACTCATCTCCCCCCACCCCTGTTCCCCCCTCTCCCAGGGCTCTTCCAATTCCTACGCCATCAAGAAGAAGGACGAGCTGGAGCGCGTGGCCAAGTCCAACCGTTAAAAAGCCACTCTTGTCACCCTCCCTACAATAAAATTCACTTGCTCTGTGTCCCCCACCTTGGTCCTGCTTGTGCTGTGGGGCTGGGGGCGGATGCACACATGTTGTTGGGGTTCAGGGGGGTTCCCCGATGTGGGGAGCGGAGCCCCGGGCAGGGGTGCGGCTCCGTGTGTCCTCCTTGTCTTCCTGCTGCATTCCCCGGCCAAACCTGCCTTATTCCTCCCCCCTGGGAAAAGTTGGGGTGCTCCCCTGCTGTCGTGCCCCCCCCAGCACCCAATTTTTCCTCTGTGGGGGGGTTGCAAAGCGGCACCCGGGGAGGAGCGGAAGAAAGGATTGGGGTAAATAGGACCGGGATGGCTCCGGCACCTCCCCACGGCGTGGTGGGGAGCGGGATCTGTGCTGGCAACCGGCTCCTCGGTGGCCCAGGACCCCCGCCAAGCCTGGCGTGGGGTTTCGGGGTGCTCCCGAGACGGGGGGGTGGCAGGGGACGGTCCCCCCCTCCCGCCCCGGCTGACGCAGTCAGGGCAGGGCATCGCGGTGGGTGTGACGGTGGAGGACGTCTTCCTTGAGCCCGGCACTGCCGGCTGCGCCCGGAACCGAGCGGCACCTTGGTGAGCTCCTGCTGCCGCGCTTGGGGTGCAGGTGAGGAGAGCAGGGAATTGAGCTTGAGACTCCCCAAAATTTGGGGGGGGGGCAGCAGGGTGGGGGTCGCTGGCTGAGCTGGGAGCGGGCGTGAGTGCTGGCACTTCCACCTTGAAGGTTGGACCCCCCCCAAATATTTGGGGGGACGGTTGGGTTCTCCAAGGGGTGTCCTTGGCACGCCAGGGTGGGGGGGGACAGCTGGATTTGGGGGTGATTTGGGTTGGGTACCCCAAAAATTTGGTGTCTCCAACCGCACGCCGCGGGCTGGACTTATCGCTGCCGAGTAAACACCGTCTCGCTCTTTTGCCTACCAGGGACATCGCTGACATCGCCGGGGCCACCGCCGGGGCCACCGCCATGGCTGGGGACACCGAGGAGGTCCCCCCCCTGGATTGTGTCATCTGTTTCTCCCCCTACGATCGTCTCTTCAAGGTGCCCAAAGCGTTGGGGTGCGGTCACACCTTCTGCCTCGAATGCCTGGCCAGGGTCACCGTGGCGGCCCCCGCCTCCCCCACCTTGCTCTGCCCCATTTGCCGTCGCCCCACGGCGTTACCCCGCCGCCGCGGACCCCCGGCTTTGCCCACCCGCGCCGATCTCCTGGCTCTCCTGCCCTCCGGCCCCACCGCCTCCGTCCGCTTCAGCCGTCCTAAGGGGCTGCTCTACGTCCCCCCCGGGCGCCCCAAACCCCCCGAGCAGGTCCCCACCGTGACCCTCAGCCTGGAATTGGGGCGACCCGAGCCCCCCGCTCCCCCCAACCGGGTTTGGCCCGGGATCTCCAGCCGGTGGTCTCTGTACCGAGCGATCATCTTGATGGTGGTCTTGATGGTGGTCGGGGGCTTGGTGCTCTGCGGAGTCTTCCTCTTCTTCCTCCAGCCCATGGCGTGTGGTGAGGGGGGGCCGGTGATGAACAGCACCTGGGGAGAGCCGGGCTGGCCCCCATATTAAGGGGGGGCCCCCCCATCCCATGGTAGAGCCCCTTTCCTCACAGTGTGGACCCCCGTGGTGTCTTGGTGGCCCACGGACCCCCCCAATGGGGACAAATCCCTGCTCCCATGGGGACTCTGAGCTCGTGCCCTCACCCACCCATGGCTCTGGGTGGGGGGGAGCGCCCACCTTGGGGTCAGGAATTTTGGGGGGCGGCACAGGACCCTGTCCCCGTATTAAGTCAGGTTGTTTTCCTGGATGCCGACTGTGTCTCGCTGTTTCTCTTCCAACCCCGATCCCAAGGGCAAACCCTCGCCCCCCCCTCCCTTGCCCCTCCCCGACTCAGGACGCCTGGGTCCCCTGTGGTCCCGAGGTGGATTTTTGGGCTGTAAATCACCAATTTTGGTTCAGCAGAAGGAGAGAAACTGGGATCCCCGCCACCAAGATGCCTGTGTCCCTGGTATATTGGGGTTCGGGGGTGATGAGGGGTGACAGGGTGTTTAATTTGCTCCCCCCCAACTCTTCCAGCTGGTTGTTCCCCTCCCTGTTTCACCCTCCCACCGTGCCTGGCACCTTCCCCAGCCCCTATCAGTGCCGTCCCAGGTACCGGTGGCACGGTGTAGGGGCGGTGGCACGGGGTAGGGACGGTGTTTGGCGCTGGTGTGTCTTTTGGGGGTGTGGGGGGGTTGGACCCGGTACTGCAGGCAAAGGGGAGTGGGAGGGCAGGGACCCCCACCCGGATTTTTTGGGGGGTGACATCAAAGGGAAGACAGGCGCGTTGTTGTGTGGCTGTGAACACCGTCACCTTGAAGCAGCCGGGGTGGTTGTACCTGGTGCTGAACAGATTGGATGCAGGGTGAGGCTGGACCCAGGAACAGCTAGATCTGGGATTAGGGTGGATCCAGGATCAGGCTGGACCCAGGAACAGCTGGATCTGGGATTAGGGTGGATCCAGGAACAGCCAGAGCCAGGAACAATCAGATCTAGGATCAGCCTGTATCTGGGATCAGTCGGCTCCTTTCCTTGAGCTCGCTGTCACCCTGCTCACCCCAAAACTGAGCCCAACCACCAGCCTACAGCTCTCCGGCCATACCAACCCCGGCGGTTGCGTTACGGTGTAGTTCCCTTTTCGCGCTTAAACACCACAACAGACACGTGAGAAGAAGCAGGGTCCGGTTGTCCACTAAAGTGCGACTGTACATACGAGAAACCAGACCCCGGATACAACAGTCTGCGCGTGCAGGACCCGACCCAACGCTGCGCTCGAACGTACAGCCCCAGCCACAGACTCTCCGCCTGCGCTCACACCTCGCCGCAGCCGGTTGTGAGCTACAGTCGGACGATACAGCATAAAAACCGGATCCGGTTGGAGCAACAACTGATTCCAAACCAGCTGTCGGCTACAGCCGGACCGTGCATTACAGTAACCGATCCTGATGTGCAATACGATTTGATTGTACGTACAAGTTGTGCGCTACAGTCTGACTAGACTTAACTAGACTCCGTTGTACACTACAGCCTGACATGAAACTACAGGAATTACCGCTTGCGATACAACCGCCTGCGTCCCCGGGCCTGATCCTGCGTCCCCGCGCCGCCTGTATCGACACCGGGCTACAATAACACTGTTACAGGGGGTTAACGGGGCGGTTGTTTCCTACACCGGGAGCCGAGCTCCGATTGTGCGTGGGGGCGATGGAGGGGAACGTCGTGTGGGTGTAGCAGGGACGGGTTGGAGGAGGAGAAGTCAGCGGGACTGTCCGACTGTGTGCTACGGCTGGAGAAGGAGATGGGACGGCTGTAGGGAATGGCTGTAGGGGACGTGGAATGACTGTAGGGGAGTTGGTGGGGGGCTTTCCATGTTAACACTCCCTCACTCTGCCCCCCCTTTGCTTAAGAACCACCCATCTCCCCTGCCCCACCCCATAATTTTCCGCTTGACAACAGTCGGAGGGTGGGTGACACCGGGAGGGGTGACCCTGCCAGAAAAATGGGTTCCCCCAGGTGAAGACGAAGAGATGCAGTTAAAAACAAAAAAATATCAGTAATAAGGCAAAGAGGCTCTGCCCTCCCTGCCTAGCCCCACCCACCGACCCCACCCACTGACCCCACCCCACTTAGCTCCGCCCCTCACGGGGTCACTTATAGAGGAGGTGGACGCGGCTACCGTCGCAGTTGCCCCGTCCGAGCTTGTCGGCTTGTTCCGAGACCAGGCAGCGGACCAGGGGGAGGTTGGGCTGGTAGAAGGGGGCCGGGGGGGCCGGAGCGGCGCTCAACCCCGGGGAAAAATGGTTGTCAGCCTCACGGGAAGGGTTGGACGACCGTCGGCGGGAGCGGAGCTGTTGGCGGTCCTGGAGCTGCTGGCGGAGCTCCGATACGCGTTCCTCCTTCTGCCGGGTGACAAATTTGGGGGGGGTGATTGTCAGATACCACCCCAATACCCCTTATCGGCGTTGGGACACCCCACACGCATCGCCCCCGCCCCAGTTGAGGTGTTGGCACCTCGGAGGTGATCCACCCGTCTTGGCACAGGTAGCAACACCTTGAAGCTACAACCCTGAAGCTACACCCCCACTTCTGTGGGGGTTTCCACACCCCCAAAACCATGTTTTTGGGGTCCCACCCACCTCAGCGATGATTTTCTCCAGCTCCCGGTTCTCCTTCTCCAACAGTCGGGATTTCTCCTCCTCGTTGTTGTTGGTGGACGAGCCCGTCTTCATGGTGTCCTGCTGCTCCGACTGCCACTCGCCTCGGGTGATGAGGCGTCGCATCTGTAACGGTTCCCGGTTGTCAACGCTGTCATCGTCATCCCCCCCCCCCAAAAAAAAAAACCCCCCCAACCCCGTTGTCCCCTGTGTTCCCTGCCAACTGTCATCGCCAACTCCATGACCCTATCGGAGAAGAAACCTCCGCGTCCGCAGAGGCAACACCTTGATCCTACGAGGGAGGACGTAGGACAACTGTTCCCTCCCCACCCAGAAAACACCCGGACCCCCCCACCCATCCCCTTCCCCACCGGCACCTTGGGGACGAAGAGGACGACCAAGGTGATGTAGGAGGAGAAGACGACGGCCAACGAAGCGAAGGCGAAGGCCGCGTCTTGTTGGCTGCTGAGAATCATGGTGACGGGCGCCGTGATGAGGCAGAGGACCTGCGGGGAGGAAGGGGATGTTTTTGGGGGTCACCGTATGGGATGTGGGTGAAGATTGGGGGGCGCGGGGGCGGGGAAGAACAGCCGCCCTGCCTTACCGCCACGTTGTAGATGGCCATGCCCACCGCTCGGTGGTCGTTGATCTTCTCCGTGGACACACTCTTGGTCTCGTACGCCAGGAAGATTCCCAACAGCAGCAACAACCCCTTGAAGCCGTAAAATATCCCTGGGGAGCGGGACGAGGTGGGGGAAAACCACGGGTGGTCAAACAGGGACCCCCACACACACCTGGCCTGGGGTAGGGGGGGACCATGGGTGGTCAAACAGGGACCCCCCCCCCACCCATGGGTGCCTGGGTCTCCCCTTGGCTCTCTACAACACATCCATGCCCCCAACCCTGCTTGTGCCCCCCAACCTTGCCTGTTCCCCCCCAGTCCTGCCCCCCCCCCCAAGCCCCCCCACGCCCACCGAGCCACGTGTTCATCTTGGTGGAGCTGCAATGCTCCAGCTGGGGCAGGATGGAGACGTCCATGTCCGTCTTGGGCTCCTCCTTGGTGAACTCCTGAGGGTGACGGGGTGGGAGATGGGGGGTGAGCGGGGGGGCGGGGGCAGTCTTTCCTGGGTGCCCCCCCCCCCGCAGCACCCCGATGCCATGAGCATCCCCCCCCAACAGCGCTCAGATGCTGTGAGCATCCCCCTGATGTCGAGAGCACCCCCTCGGCAGTGCCCTAACGCCATGAGCATCCACCCCAGCAGCACCCCAACATCTTGAGCATAGCCCCAGAGGCACCCCAAGATCATGAGCACCCCCTCAGCAGCACCCCAACACCTTGAGGATTCCCCCAACATCATGAGCACTCCCTCAGCAGCACCCCAACACCTTGAGAATCCCCCCAACGTCATGAGGACCCCCTCAGCAGCACCCCAACACCTTGAGCATCCCCTCGTCAGCACCCCAACACTGTGAGCATCCCCCCAGAGGTACCCCAACACCTTGAGCATCCCCCCAATGTCATGACCACTCCCTCAGCAGCACGCCAACACCTTGAGCATCCCCCCAACGTCATGAGCATCCCTTCAGCAGCACCCCAACACCATGGGCATCCCCCCAGCAGCACCCCAATGTTGTGAGCATCTCTCCAATGTTGAGAGCACCTTGAGCATCCCCCCAACGTCACGAGCACCCCCTCAGCAGCACCCCAACACCGTGAGCATCCCCCCAACATCGCCAGCACCCCCCCAGCATTGCCCCACCTCAATGGTGCGGTGCAGGGGGTCCACGATTTGCCAGATGATCAGTGTGACCACGTCCAGCCCCACAAGCAGCCCCACGGTGGCATACAGCTTCCAAGGTTCCAGGGTCTGGTTGTGGGGACAACACAGTGTCACTGAGACCCCTGTGAGCCCCCCCCCAGTTCCCCCGCACCCCACTGGGTCACCCCTCACCTTCCTCTTCTCCTTCTTCTCCTCCTTCTTGGTGAAGACGGTGTGGACCCACCAGATCTTGGTGAACATGCTGCCGTACGCCAGGCTGAACCCCAGCCCAAGGAGCCACAGCCGGGCCTGGGAAGGGCACGTGGGTCGGGAAGGGGCGGTTGTACCTCCCCATCCAGCTGTACCCTCCTCCGCTGCACCCCCGTGGGGTGTACCCCCCTCCCATGGACCTCCCTTGACCTACTCATTTGGAAGTCCACAGCTCTACTCCTGACTGTTCCTTCTCCGGCTGTCCCTGTCCCCTGGCTGTATCCCCAACTGTTCCTCCTCCGGCTGTCCCCATCCCCTGACTGTACCTCCAACCATTCCTCCTCCAGTTGTCCCCACCCCCTGGTTGTCCCCACTCTGCCTGTACCCCCCAACACCCCACCAGCCCCATACCTGACAGACGAAAGGGAAAAGCCCCGGCCCGATGTGGTACCCGTCAAGTCCCAGGGGGAAGACGGCAGCGAGCGCCAGCGTGCAGCCCACAGCCGTCATGTTGTTCAGGTACGGCTGCGAGTTCTGGATGTACCTGGGGGAGGGTTGTTGAGAAGACGGGGGTGTCAGCCGGCCACCGTGCTCAGCTATCGGTCGTGCTCGATGTTCAGCTGACCCAAGGGGATGCAAGAAATGGGGGCAGTGAGGTGAGATAACAGGAAACCAGGTGCTACAACCAGCCCCTTGATATCACCCGAATCTCCTACGCGGTGAGACGGGCAACTGGGGTATCTCCTAACAACCTTTTGTTGCTGTCATCTTCTGTAGGAGGACGTGGGAGCACGTAATCCCTTTTTTCCCCTCTGGGTGTTGCTAATGACCCGCTACTGAGCTTTTTTTTTTTTTTAATTTAGCAGCTATGGAAAAGGAAAGGTGATATTTCCCCAAACACCGTGAAAAACGGGGTGGATCACTGACCGGACATGCCCATTGTAGATGTTGAAGGCCAGGCAGATGATGGCCAGGAGGATGCCCAACGAGGCCAGCACCGAGACGGAGATGAAGAGCTTCTGGGACAGGAATCGGAAGGTGGTGATGACCTTGGTGTAGTCGGCTGGAGGGGCACCTCCTGCAGAGCCCATGGCACAATTAGAGGGCACGTGAGGGGGGTCTTCCCAACCCTTCCCCACGGCAGGGACCCCCCCCTGCTCACACCCCACGTGCGGCGCTGCTCACCAATCCACTTGTCGTTGTTGTACCAGGACAGGTTGTCCTTGGTGCTGTCGTAGTAGCCGATCTTCTTGTAGACACCTCCTGCAAGAGCAAGAGAGATGGGTCAGGTGGGAGGGAAGGCGGAGCGACACCCCTCCAGCGTTTGTGCGCACCCCCACAGGTTCACAGACTGGTTGGGGGTTGGAAGGGACCTCTGGGGATCATCTGGTCCAACCCCCTGCTCAAGCAAGACCACCCAGAGCCCGTTGTCCATGACCACGTCCACGCGGCGTTTGGATGTCTCCAAGGATGGAGACCCCACCACCTCTCTGGACACGTTCTGCCAGTGCTGGGTCACCTGCACCACGAAAAAGTGGTTCCTGATGTTCAGCTGGAGCCTCCTGTGCTCCAGTCCCTTCATCATCTTCATGGCCCTTCACTGGATGCTCTCCAGTAGCCCTTTTGTACTGGGGAAGCCCAGTACTCGCCCCATCTCACCAGCGCTGAGCTGAGGGGAAGGATCACCACCTCGACCTGCTCCAGTGCTCCTCCTGGTGCAGCCCAGGACACCGTTGGCCACCTTTGCCCCATCACTCATGGTCAACTTGGTGTCCACCAGGACCCCCAGGACCTCCTCTGCAAAGCTGGTTGACACCCAGCTGGTTGTTCCTGGAGCACTTCCCCTTGTTGAACCTCATGAGGTTCCTCTCAGCCCATTTCTCCAACCTCTTGAGGTTCTTCTAGATGCTTCTTTGACCCTCTGGGGTCTCAGCTGCTCCTCCCAGGTTGGTGTCATCAGCAAACTGGCCGAGGGTACTCTCTGCCCCATCATCCAGACCATTGATGAAGAAGTTGAACAGGACTGGACCCAGTATTGACCCCCGGGGTGCACCACTGGTGACTGACCTCCAACTGGACCTTCTGCGACTGATCCCCACCCCCTGGACCCGGATGTTCAGCCAGTTTTAAGTCCACCCCACTGTCTGCTCATCCAGCCCAGACTTCACCATCTTCTCTATGAGGATCTTCTGGGAGACAACAGTGTTGAAAGCCTTCCTGAAGCCAACGTAGACAACGTCTACTACTCTCCCCTCATCTCCCAAGCCAGTAGAAGGTGGTCAAGTTGGTCAAGCGTGGCTTCTCTTTGGTGAATCCACGCTGACTACTCTTGATGACTTTCTTGTCCCAAGCTCCTTGCTTGTCCTCCAAACCTCCTCCACCTCCGCACCTCGCTCCGTCACAGGCAAGAGCAGTTGTGCGTCGGTGAGGACGCATGTCCTGTTGGACACGTGGCCAAAAGGATATGGAGAAGGGGGGTTGTCCCCCGTGTGTTGCCACCCCTTGAGAGGTTGCGCAGTGGTGGGACTTGTTGCGGCGTGGTTGTGTGCTGCTGTTGTGCAGACGACGTGGCCACAACGCCGAGCTGTGGCTGTTGTGCGTGAAGGGGTGTTGCGGGGTGCTCGGTGGTGGTCACCACGTGCAACACGGTGACAGCGTCACCCTGATATGGCTGCTGCCCTTGCTCACTCACCTTGCAGCTGCTCGATGAGCGTCCAGGCCATGCGGGAGCCGCTGGCGTCGAAGACAACGTGTCCCTGTGGGGTGGGATGGAGATGGGTGTCAGGGACTCATCAGGTGGCAGGACCACGTCCCCAGAGGGGTCTTGGGAGAACGTTTTCTCTGGGAGTTTTGGGATGGCTCATGAGGACACCCTTGACGGATGCCTTCAAGGCGCCTCCACCACCACCTTGAAGGTGGGAGAGTTGGGGACATGGGAGACCTTGATGGGGAGAAGGGGGACACGCTGGAGCCGGGGATTGGCAGGGGCTCAGGTGTGGGCAACGCACCGAGACGCCCTCGAAGGCGGAGGAGTTGAGGGCCCGGTAGATCTCATCGGTGATGTTCTTGTTGTTATAGTTGAAGTCCTCTAGGCGCAATCCCTTCTTCACCAGCTCCGCCGAGGTCTTGTTGAGGGCCAGGGCCAGCGCCCAGATGGCATCGTAGGCCAGTGGAGCCTCCTGGAAGCCGCCTGTCTCCTCGGGATTCTTGCCCAGCCTCTTCTGCAGCTTCTCAATGAACTCCTGGGATGTCTGGGATAGGGAACAAGACGGTGGTGATGTGGTGGGTGGGATGGATTGGACCCCCTGAGGGTGCCACGTGTCTCCCCATCCTCCCCGTACCATGTTGGAGATGCTGCGGGTGTTCTCAGGGTTGAGCATGACGATCTCGGTGGTGACGTGTCCTTCCACGGCCTCGGCCATCTCTGCCTCGGTGCAGTTGATGGCCGGATCCTTGATGCGGAACCAGTTGTCGGCGTACCAACCGATGAGGAACCAGACATACTTCTTCCCATACAGCTTCTCCTTGTAAACCTGTGTGGGCCAAGAAGCAGTGGCCTTACCCTTCACCTCATCCTTCCCACCATCCCTCCGTCCATCACTCTTCGCCCCATCCCATCCAGTCACCCTTCACCCATCTAGCACCCTTCTTCCCGCCCTGTCCATCCAGCCAGACCTCTGTCCATCCACTCTTCACTCTGTGTTTCTGCTCAACATTCCCACCACCCCACCTGCCCGTCCATCCATCCATCCATCCATCCATCCCCATGTGGTCTCCATCCATCCATCCATCCATCCATCCATCCATCCCCACATGGTCTCCATCCATCCATCCATCCATCCATCCACCCATCCCCACGTGGTCTCCATCCATCCATCCATCCATCCACCCATCCCCACGTGGTCTCCATCCATCCATCCATCCGTCCATCCATCCCCATGTGGTCTCCATCCATCCATCCATCCATCCATCCATCCCCATGTGGTCTCCATCCATCCATCCATCCATCCATCCATCCATCCCCATGTGATCTCCATCCATCCATCCATCCCTCCCTCCCTCCCTCCCTCCCTCCCCACGTGGTCTCCATCCATCCATCCATCCATCCCCATGTGATCTCCATCCATCCATCCATCCATCCATCCATCCATCCATCCATCCCTCCCTCCCTCCCTCCCTCCCTCCCTCCCCACGTGGTCTCCATCCATCCCCATGTGGTCTCCATCCATCCATCCATCCATCCATCCATCCATCCATCCATCCCTCCCCATGTGGTCTCCATCCATCCATCCATCCATCCGTCCCCACGTGGTCTCCATCCATCCGTCCATCCATCCCCATGTGGTCTCCATCCATCCATCCATCCATCCATCCATCCATCCATCCCCACGTGGTCTCCATCCATCCACCAGTTCTACCACACTCACATCCACCCACACTTCCACCCACCCATCCTAACGTCTTTCTGCCCACTGACCCACGCATCCCACCGCCCTTTGTTCCATCCCACCATCCATCTTCTCCACCTTCCCAACTGCCCCACGTCCACCTGATGTCCACCTAGCCTTCTCCACTGGACGCCACCCATGGTCCCATCATCCCACATGCCCCCCGGGGTGCCCACCCATCCCACGTCCCCCCTTTTCCACCCCTCACCTCGCAGAAGACCTTACGCGCCTCCGTCTCGTAGAAGAGCCCCACAATGATACGGGCGTCCTGGCGCTGCAGGGAGACAAGTCACCCTGGGGTGGGACTTCTGCTCCCCTTCGCTCCTAGAGGGTCAACCCCACCCAGCCTCATTTGCATAAATTTGCTGAGGAGGGGTGCATAGGGGTGCTGAGGAGGACCAGAACCATTGCACAGCCAGGTGATGGGTGTTGCTCCTCATCTCCTGGCTGGAGGAGATGCATCGTTGACCTGGATGCTTGGGCGTCTTGGGGTGTCTCTGCTCCCTTTGGGGTGCAGGACGTGGCTCCACCTGCACCCCGATGGTTGTGGGTGCCAGGGGGTGGGGAGGGGGGGAGGACTTGGTGGGGACGAGGACCTGGGCAGGGGCGAGGTGGACTCACCTTGAGGTTGCGCACGGGGGCGGCGGGGTCGGAGAAGAAGCTCTGGCGGAAGGTGATCTCCAAACCGGCTTCCTTCACCCGCTGGTCCAGGTCATCGAGGGTCTG
Source organism: Gavia stellata (assembly GCF_030936135.1). Classification (NCBI taxonomy): domain Eukaryota; kingdom Metazoa; phylum Chordata; class Aves; order Gaviiformes; family Gaviidae; genus Gavia; species Gavia stellata. Next base: position 93,791 of record NC_082632.1, on the reverse strand, counting down.
GTGGCGGGTGGGCGGGAGGGGTGGGGAGCAGGCGGGGTGGGGGGCAGGCAGGAACGGGGTGGGGGGCGGAGGGGAAAGAGAGTGCAGAGTGAGTCCGGGGAGGATGGCGGGGTTGGGGGGCACCAAGCAGGGGTTGGGGATGTGGGTTCCGTGCCGGGGGTCAGCGTTACGCCCCGCGGGAGGGGATTGAGCTCAGACCCGACCGTCAGCGGGTCCAGGATTGGGGAGGGGAGGGGTGTGTGTTGTGGGGCAGAGTTTTGGGGGAAGGCAGCAGCAGGCGGTGGGGCGGGGGGAAGCGTAGGAGGTCGGCGGCGCGCGTACCGAGGTGAAGACCTCCGTGGTCTGCTGGATGGTGGCGATCTTGGTCCAGCCCCACTTCTTGAAGAGCTGGACGCGGGTGGGGTTGTGCAGGGTGGCCGAGGGGTGGGTGCGGAAGAAGGTGGGGAAGCGCTGGCGGTTGGAGAGGGCGGGGGAGCTGGAGCCGTAGGAGAGCTGTAAGGTGTGTGGGTATGGGTGTCAGCACCCAACAGTCGCCCCCTCCCCACCCCGCTGACACCGCTACGGCCGCCTGGAGCCCCCTCGTCGACCACGGGCGGCTCTATGGGTGCTGGTGGGGGGAATGACAGGGGGTGCGGGTACAACCGCGGGCCACCGGCAACAGCCACGCCGCGAAGCTACAGCCGGACGCGCCGCAAGAACAATGCGTCAAACGCTCGCATGCCCTGCGGTAGCTGCATGGGTGTCAACGACTGTCTAGGCACAGCGACAGAGGTGGCAACAGCCGCAGAGGTAGCGACAACCTGAAAGCGACGGTCACCCGCGGAGCAGCAACCGCACAGGGAGCAACAGCCTGAAAGCAACAGTCGCACCGGTAGAAACAAGCACACGTGTAGGAACAAGCGCAGAAGTAGCAACAACTGCGCACGTACCAACAATCTCAAAGCAACAACCGCAGGCGGAGCAGGAACCGCACAGGCGGCAACAACCTGAAAGCAACAGCCGCACGCGTAGCAGCAGCCTGATAGCAGCGACTGCAGGTGTAGCAACAATCTGAGAGCAACAGCCACACACAGAGCAAAAACAGCACAGGTAGCAACAACCGCGCACGTAGCAAGAGCTGCACATGTAGCAACAACCTGAAAGCAACAGCCACACGCGCAGCAACAACCCCACAGGGAGCAAGAACCTGACAGCAACAACCACACACGTAGCAACAGCCTCAAAGCAAGTCACGCACGTCACAACAACCGCGCAGGTAGCAACAGCCGCAGACGTAGCAGCGACCTGAGAGCAACAACCGCAGACGTAGCAACAGCCGCAGAGGTAGTAACAACCTGAAAGCAACAGCCGCCCATGTAGCGACAACCACACACGTAAAGACAACCTGGAAGTAACAATCACACAGGGAGCAACAACCACACAGGGAGCAACAACCACACAGGGAGCAACAACCTGAAAGCAACAGTCGCAGATGTAGCAACAACTGCAAACATAGCAACAACCACACACGTAGCAAGAACCTGAAAGCAACAGCCACACATGTACCAACAGTCGCACACGTAGCAACAGCCTGAAAGCAACAGTCGTACATGTAGCAACAGCCACACACGTAGCAACAACCTGAAAGTAACAACCACACGTGTAGCAACAACCTGAGAGCAACAGCCGCACGTGTAGCAACAACCTGAAAGCCACAATCATACGTGTGGCAACAGCCGCACATGTAGCAACAACCTGAAAGTAACAGCCACACATGTACCAACAGCCGCACACGTAGCAACAACCTGAAAGCAACAGTTGCGCGTGAAGCAACAACCAGACACGTGGCAACAGTCACACACGTGGCAACAGCCGCACATGTGGCAACAGCCGCACGGGCAGCAACAACCACACATGTAGCAACAGCCTGAAAGCAACAGCCACACATGTACCAACAGTCGTACACGTAGCAACAGCCGCACACGTAGCAACAACCTGAAAGTAACAACCACACGTGTAGCAACAACCTGAGAGCAACAGCCGCACGTGTAGCAACAACCTGAAAGCCACAATCATACGTGTGGCAACAGCCGCACATGTAGCAACAACCTGAAAGTAACAACCACACATGTAGCAACAGCCTGAAAGCAACAGCCACACATGTACCAACAGTCGTACACGTAGCAACAGCGTGAAAGCAACAGTTGTACATGTAGCAATGACCTGAAAGCCACAATCATACGTGTGGCAACAGCCGCACACGTAGCAACAACCTGAAACCAACAGTTGCGCATGAAGCAACAACCAGACATGTGGCAACAGTCGCACGTGTGGCAACAGCCGCACGGGCAGCAACAGCCTGAAAGCAACAGCCACACATGTACCAACAGTCGTACACGTAGCAACAGCGTGAAAGCAACAGTCGTACACGTAGCAACAGCCGTACAGTAGCAACAGCCGCACACGTAGCAACAACCTGAAAGCAACAGTAGCGCGTGAAGCAACAACCAGACACGTGGCAACAGTCACACAGGTGGCAACAGCCGCACACGTGGCAACAGCCGCACGGGCAGCAACAACCACACATGTAGCAACAGCCTGAAAGCAACAGCCACACATGTACCGACAGTCGTACATGTAGCAACAGCGTGAAAGCAACAGTCATACACGTAGCAACAACCTGAAAGTAACAACCACACATGTAGCAACAACCTGAGAGCAACAGCCGCACACGTAGCAACAACCCGAAAGCCACAATCATACGTGTGGCAACAGCTGCACACGTAGCAACAACCTGAAACCAACAGTTGCGCATGAAGCAACAACCAGACACGTGGCAACAGTCGCACAGGCAGCAACAACCACACATGTAGCAACAGCCTGAAAGCAACAGCCACACATGTACCAACAGTCGTACACGTAGCAACAGCGTGAAAGCAACAGTCGTACATGTAGCAACAGCCGTACAGTAGCAACAGCCGCACACGTAGCAACAACCTGAAAGCAACAGTTGCGCGTGAAGCAACAACCAGACATGTGGCAACAGTCGCACATGTGGCAACAGCCGCACGGGCAGCAACAGCCACACACGTAGCAACAGCGTGAAAGCAACAGCCACACATTTACCGACAGTCGTACATGTAGCAACAGCGTGAAAGCAACAGCCGCACACGTAGCAACAACCTGAAAGCCACAATCATACGTGTAGCAACAGCCGCACACGTAGCAACAACCTGAAACCAACAGTTGCGCGTGAAGCAACAACCAGACATGTGGCAACAGTCACACAGGTGGCAACAGCCGCACACGTGGCAACAGCCGCACGGGCAGCAACAACCACACATGTAGCAACAGCCTGAAAGCAACAGCCACACATGTACCAACAGTTGTACACGTAGCAACAGCGTGAAAGCAACAGTCGTACATGTAGCAACGACCTGAAAGCAAGTCACACACGCAGAAACAGCCGGACACGTAGCAACAACTGCACACGTAGCAACAACTTGAAGGCAACAGCCGGACACGTAGCAACAGCTGCCCACGCGGTGACAGCCATATTTACCCACAGCCGTGGCAGGACACAACCGTGCCAGCAGCAACAACCGCACCCCCAGCAACAACCGTAGCTACAGCCGTGCCCGCAGCAATGCCACGCGCTCCCCGTCCCCCCCCCGCTCCACCATTTCACCGCACACCCCTCTGCTTCCAGGCGCTCCCCGCCCCACAACAACACCCCCCCACACCCCAAACCCACCCCACGGACACCGAGACACACCCCAACAGGCAACAGCTCTCCAAGAAGAGCCGTGCCACCTCCCTCCCCACCTTGAGCTCCACCCAACCCAACGTGCCCCGGCGCGGTCGGGGCAGGAGGCAGCGGTGAAGGCGGCGGGGGGCGAGGGGGTGTCCCCCAGCTCCTGTCCCCGCACCCCGCCCAGGACCCCCGTGTCCCTGGGGACCCCCCTGGGGAGGAGGAGGCGGATCCTCACCACGATGAGGTTCCACATCCGAGCGGCCTCGGCCACCAGCGTGGAGACGCTGCTACAACCGGGCATGAGGATGATCTTGATGGGGTCGTTGTAGAGGAGCTCGTAGAGGTACTTGGTGGCCTGACCGGGGTCACACTGCGGGGTCGGGGTTGGGGGGGGGGGACACAAATAGGGGGTTGGGGACAAGGAGGGGGCGCTGCTGGGACACCCCCCCTACTCCTCCAGTCCACCCAGTATAACCCACCAGTTCCCCCCCCAAGTTCCATCCCAAAGACCCTCTCGGGGGGATCCAGGCGTCCGGTCCGGGGGAGGGGTGTGGGGGTGTGGGA